>NW_007260589.1:299852-378041 GCF_000164805.1 Carlito syrichta
GGGCGAGCCCTGCGGGCGCTTTTGGTCCTCCGCGGCCAGTCCCTTCGACCCCGCCCGTCTCTCAAACTTGGGGTTGCCCGAGGCAGCGTGGAGCCCCCCGGGGCCTTCGTCCCGCCCCCCCAGCGGCGGTCGTGTCTGCGCAAAAGTGAGGTGTCCGCCGCGCGCGTATCCTCGCCGCGCGCGTATCCTGGCCGTGGCTGCAAGCTTCTGGACAGCGCTCGAAAGTTAGCCGCGCAGATTACGTGCACCCCACTGCAGGCGAGAAAACGGATGTTCAGAGCGGATGATCCGCCTCGTGCGGAAGAAGCCGGCGTTCGCTTCGTGGTAACTGAGGAGACGGACGCAGAAACCCAACTTGCGTGTCATCGTGGCCTGCCCTGTTCACAAATGTTGGGTGACCTTTTAGGGATCACAGGCGCCAGAAACCAAGTCATGCAGCCCGGTCACGCGCGAGAGAAAAGAGCTTCGACCTGCACCACCACCCGGAATCAACAAGCCTTCCCCTCCGGACGAAGAAGGTCAGGACGTGGCCAGAACCTGCACGCTGGAACTCTTTTAGAAGCGGGGGGTCCCTGGCCCGGAAGATCCTGAGCTAAAACCTGCCTCGACATACCTTCAGTGGTAAACTTTGAAGCCTTCCAGTCAGACCCTCCAACATTCCTGAATCTTTCCCTTTGCCCTCTGATCCCTTAAAACTTGCCTAACCAGGGGCGCAGTGGCTCATGCCTGTCATCCCAGCACTTCCAGAGGCCAAGACGAGAAGACTGCCTGAGCCCAGGGGTTCAAGACCAGCCTGGGCAACTTGGCGAGACCTTGTCTCTACAATAAACAAAAATAAGTCTGGCGTGGTGGCATGCGCTTGTGGTTCCAGCTACTAGGAAGGCTGAGGCGGAAGGATCGCCTGAGCCCAGCAGGTCGAGGCTGAGGCGGCCATGAGCCTGCCACTGCACTCCAGCCTGGGCGACAGAGACTCCAACTCAGGGGGGAAAAAAAAAAATCTTGTCCCAGACTCCAAATTAGGGAGAAAGGTTTGAGCTTCCTCTTACCTCCTTGCTGACTGTTTTGCAATATAAAGCCTCTGTTTTCTCAAAGACCAGTGCCATACTTACTGGCTTCTGTGTGCATCAGGTAGCAAGTCAATTTGCTCAATAACATTTTGATTCCTAGTTCATTCAATATTATTTCAAAGATAGCATGTAGCTATTCCCAAGTCCTACCTCCTTCCCATCTAAAACAGTAGCTATCTGTCTCACTCTACTTAAGATTTTTTACTTTTACCAACCTATTCTTCAAAATTTCTTTCCCTTTGTCTTTTGAAATGCTGCTTTTCATGGGGGTTTCCCTTAAGGCATTGAAAACTCTTTCCTTGCTCCTTCCTTTTTTTGAACTCAGTTGTGGCCCACCTCCCCACATCTTTTTTCCATCCATTGCTTTTCTCGGTACACTTGCAGCATCAGCTTTATCAGCTTTATAGACTTCAGTGATCATCAGCTCAAGGCCAACAACTTCCCCTCTAATTCCCCCAGAGAGACTGGGGAGATTATCCAAACACACGAGATGGAGTTCAAAGACATTTCATCTGCTTCTCAAAGGACAGACAACTAATATCTGGCCCCACACTTGCTAATAAAAGTCCATTTGTGCATTTTCTGATACATCTTTGCCATCTGGAGACCGTCTCAAAGTGGCTATGAAAACTTTTGTTCAGTCATTATTATCCACATTTAACTGTTACAGGAGCTATACTGCAATAAACTAGAGACACTAAATCCCTGTCAATATAGAACTTACATTCCAGAAGTTGGGTAAATAAGGGAGTGGTGCCGAGTAATCTGCAACATTAAATTAGAGTAGGGTGGTATGAGAATGAATTGATTTTAGTGACTAGTTATCAAGTATCTAAAGAAGTAACATACTTAAGCAGAGAACCAAATATCAAGCCAGCTAGGCCAGGGGAAGAGAAATCTAAGCAGAAACTACACATAGTGCAAAGACACTAAAGCAGTAATAAACTGGGCATGTTTGAATATCAGAGAGAAGGCCAGTAGTATGACAAATAGAGTTAGCAAGTGAGAGTGGCAGAGTCAGAGAGAGACTCTCCAGATGAGGCATTAGATTTTCTTCTAAGTAAGGTGCTACAAGTCATTTTTCCCTACCTGCACAAAATGTCTTCCACTTATAGAATCCTTTTCATATTAATGGCTTCGCCATCAGACCAATCATGTAAGTCAAAACAAAACCAAACCACTGCTCCCTCTTGCTTATACTAGCTGGCCTCATATCTGGCCTACCTCACAAACAATAACTACAAGACAGAATTTCCCTTTCAGATAACCTATACCAAACTTAAACCTACCTGCAACTTGAATACCTTTTCCACTTTTCCCTTACATTATGCTCTAGATCAGCAGTCCCCAACCTTTTGGTATCAGGGACTGGTTTCGTGGAAAATCAATTTTTTCAAGGATGGGGGGTGGGGGATGAAACCTTACTGCTAATGTTAATCTGTATCTGCAGCCACTCCCCAGCTCCAGCATCACCGACTCAGCTCCACCTCACATCATCAGGCATTAGATTCTCATAAGGAGCAGACAACCTAGATCTCTCAGTTCACAATATAGGGTTCAAGCTCCTATGAGAATCTAAAGCCGCCGCTGACCTGACAGAAGACAGTGCTAAGGCCGTAATGCGAGCTATGGGGAGCAGCTGCAAATACAGATGAAGCTTCACTCCCTCACCCGCAGCTCTTGGGCTGTGCTGCCCAGTTCCTAACAGGCCAGTGGGGGTTGGGGAATCCGAGATCCACCAACTTCCTGTGCCCTATTCAGGAAACTTACATTACAAATAATCCACTATTTTTGTTTAAACCTGTACTAAATCCTTTCCACTAGTATTCAAAAACATTTAAATCTCTCCAATCTTAAAAAAAGGGAAACCTCCTTTTCCCCCCATCAACTATTATCAGTTCTCTTTTCCCCTTTAGAGCTTACTTTTAGAATAATCTACAGTGACAATCTTTAACTCCTTGACTCTCACTGATTCTTCAACCATCTGTCTGACTGCCACACTCAACACACAACAAAGCCCACTAAGATTCAATGACCTCCATGTTCCTTAAGTCAATTGACATCTCCCAGTTCTTATTTCAACTTTATTGCAACATATAATCACTCCTTCATGGAAACATTCTTGTCCCTTGTCTTTTTATGACCCCATGTTCTCCTGACAGTCCTGTTTCTGACCTTTACTAGTTCATCCTCTTCTACTCAATCTTTCAATGTTGAAGCTTCTGAGTGAACAAGAAATAACTTGAATTGAGTCTCTAACCACCTGTGTAATCTCTATAATAGAAATGTTTTAAATAAAAGTTCAGACTGGGCTCGGTGGCTCAGCCTGTCAGCCCAGCACTTTGGAAGGCCGAGGCGAGTGGACTGCCCGCGGGTTCAAGACCAGCCTGAACAACTTGGCAAGACCTCATCTCTACAACAAATAAAAAATGAGCCGGGCATGATAGTGTGTGGCTGTAGTTCCGGCTACATGGAAGGAGGAACAGCAAGATCGCTGGATCTCAGCAGGTCGACATGGAGGTGGCTGTGAGTGTGCCACTGCACTCTAACATGGGCAGCAAAGTAAGACTCCAACTCAAAATAAAATAAAATTTTAAAAATAAAATATAAGTTAAGTGAGGAATGGACCAAAATAAAAACAATTCTATCGTCCATATCTACCATAGAGTAATACCAGGCACTATTTTGGGTACTAGCAATTCAGTGGTAAACAGATAATGTTTCTTACCTCCAAGTTTATACTGTAGTAGAAACAATAGCCAAACAACTATATAAAACAATGGCACTTAGTGGTATACATATCACTGTACTATAGATAAATATGAAGCAGAGAATGGTCATGAGAATTGAGGATAGCTGAAAAGTCCTCTGAAGCAGTGACATTAAGCAGCAATATAGAAGTATAAGCTAAAAAAAGACCTAGACAACATTTCAAAGGGAAGAGCAAGGCCTTAGGTGAATAGAAGGGTAATAGTGGGAAATGGCAAGAAGGCCACTGTTTCTACAGTGGAGTCAGTAAGTTTAAGTGGTAGCTAAATGGGACACATGGGCAGACACCAGATCAAGTATGGCCTTGCAGATCAGTACAAAGAGTGTGGATTTTTATGAGGAATACCAATAGAAGATCTTGAGCAATGAAACACCAGGATTTGACTTACACTTTTTAAATATAATAAAACATATAATCTAATTAAAATTTTGATTGAGACTCATTTGCTTTTCAAGGGTTCACACAGTGGTATTAAAAATAAAATCAGGCCAGGCACAGTGGCTCATACTTGTAATTCCAGCAATTTGGGAGGCGGAGGCAAGAGGATTCCCTGTTTGAGACCAGCCTGGGCATCATGATGAGACCTCGTCTCTACAATCAAGCTAAATAAATAAATTAGCCAGGCATGGTGGTGTGCGCCTATAGTTCCGGCTACTTGGAAGGCTGAAGTGAAAGAATAGCCTGATCCCAGCAGGTCAAGGCTGTGATGGTCGTGAGCATGCTACTGCATTCAGGCCTGGGCAACAGTGAGACTCTGACTCAAAAAATAAAATCAGAAGAAATATTATGACAAAGCAATGAGGTATTACCTTCTTGAAATACAACTTATTTAAAATCACTTGGTATGATTTAAGAATAAAAGCAATGCTACCATTCAAATGCTTTCCAATATGTCTTCTAAATTGAAGCTAAAATCCAAACTCAGTCAGGTTCAGTGGCTTAGCCTGTAATCCCGCGCTTTGGGAGGCTGAGGTGAGTGGATTACCTGAGCCCGCGAGTTCGAGACCCGCCTGGGCAACTTGGCGGGCCCTCATCTCTACAATAAATCAAAAAATTAGCCAGGCGTGATAGCGCACGCCTGTAGTTCCAGCTACTTGGAAGGCTGAGCGGAAGGATGGCCAGAGCCCAGCAGGTAGAGGCTGCAGTGGCCAGGAGCGTGCCACTGCACTCCAGTCTGGGTGACAGAGTGAGACTTCAACTCAAAAAAAAAAGAATCCAAACTCAAGCATTCAGAGCCTTTTACAACCTGCAAAGATTTAAATAAAGTAAATATTTACCTTTCAAAATTTAAAAATATAGATGCTAAAATTAAAAGCCTTAGAATTTATGTAGTAATCAAAATACACCATCTTCTTACAAAATTATCGATATTGCCTAGATCAGGAGAATTTGAAGTTTTACTTTCTGCTTTACAATACCATTGTGTATAATATTATGCCTGAAAATAAAAAATAAATATCCCACTGCTGTCAAGTTTATATACTTCCTCAAGTCTGTATTAGTTTATCATTTACATTTTTATTACAAAAATGATTTTTCAAATATATTACAACAGTACAAAAGTCATTTTACCCTAAATTTTAACGAAAGCATTTAAAGTATTGTTACTTCAATGTCCAACAAATGAAATACTTTTGTGATGTCATTTTTTAAAAAGTCAAATTTCCTCCTGGTTTATTAGAAAATAAATGTAGCCTGTAAAATGAAATGCATATTGTAAACCTCATTAATTGGGACCAGAGGGACGGTCAATAAGAACAGTAGAATGTTGGGAAAGAAAAGCAATATTGCTAACTTTCCAAGCTTTACAATTGTATGTAGCCTAGCAAAATACTAAGAGGCAGTGCCTGGCATAAAATCAGGGCTTAACAAATGCTACTGCATTAATTCAAATTTCTATATAACCCACTTCTATTGCAATTACACTCTTATTAAAGCAGTAAAGTTCTAATTAACGAGGTTTCACTACATTTCTAATAATGAGGTTTTACTACATTTGAGAATTCATATTTTAAACAATGCTTGTCAAACAACAAAATATTAATTGAATACAAAAATCACTTTTTTTCTCCCTTAGAGGTAAGACTATTTTCTGATGCTTACAGTCAATTAATTAGGGTACATTAAATTAAAATCTGATTTTTCAATGCTACTTCACATCCTTTTTGTCTCTTTTTTATACTAATTCCTGCTTTCTGAATATGTTCTTTGAATATGAAATAACTTTATCTTATCCAAACAAAAACAGGAAATTAAAAATAAAAATAAAAGACCTGAGTGTCCTAGGTAAAAATAACAGTTCCTAAGCTACAATGAAAACAGAAGTCAGAGGCTTTGAAACTCTCAGTGTCTGTTCGCAAATGTTACCTAACTTTATAAGGTTAAACAAATATATTCAAATCAATAACATATGAAGGCCATCAGTGTAAAAGAAATCAGCAAAAGGTGCCTTTAGAAAACTGGGTCTAAAGTCTTCTAGTGGCATTTAAATTACTGCAATGTAGACCTGAGCTAAAGGAACATGAAGTGAGAAATATGTATATTAAGTAGACAAACAAATGAGACATCATATTAAATTTCACATTATCTTGAGTGTTTTAAGAAGTTATTATTGAATATACACTTTGACAACAATAACAAAAAACTTGCCATACACTCACCATGTGAATTACCACATAGTGCGTGTATACCAAGTTCAAGGGAAGATACAGTGTAATATTTTAGCTGCCAGTACTGTTCATCTCAAAAGACTGAAGGCCTAGAGCATCCCCTGGCAGATAAATTTGGCCCCCCCAAAAAATATAACCCTTCCCAATTTTTCTTGAGATGTGATTAAATAAACCAGATATTCCCAATGTAATGAAGACTCATTTCAAGCAATTACTCTGCTTACAAGTTTTATTTACACAGTAATTGTTATGAGTGGCTTTTAGTGAATTTCTTATATTTACATTTTATATACATTTATACTTGAAAGGTAAAGAAACTGTACAATAATAAAAAATAAGAATGAGAAACATAGTAACTTAGGTCCAACTCAGAAAACAAATACATGAAAGTAAGATTAAATTTAGGCAGGTAGTATAACCTCAATGAGATTACTGCCAGGGGTTAAGTTTCCTCTATTGGGAACACCAATACCAAGGAAGTAGTTACCAGAGTTAAAAGGTCATTCTAAAACCTAGTAAGACCATGAACAATCCCTCAAGTTTTCCCAAAGAAAGCCCCTATGACAGAAGTTACCTTTTGAGAATTCCACTAGTAGTCCCTAGACTATAATGACCTATGGAGTAAAAATATATGGGCACATTTCTGGTCCCATACTCCTAAAGAGGCAGTTACTACACTAACAAGGATCTCAGGCTTGTTAGTTTCAACATTCTATATCACTAACTGGAAATAGTGTGCTTACGTGTTGTTTCAAACCAAACTGCAACATAAAAAGACATTACAAATCTATTAACCAAACAGCATGTTATACAGGTAACATTCATAATACTCAAGTGATTTAGTTTAGGTTCAGAAATTAAAACATAATAAATTTAAAGCCAATTTACCAATGATTAATAATTTATGTGGTTTTTAAATATAATTTATTTATCCACAATGCCATCAAAGTTAAATCCAGAAAAAAAGTTAATTTTACCTTTTATTCTTATTTCCACTGATTAGAAAAATTATGCATAGTGTTTTATAAGTCACATATTTAGCAGCACATTAAGATTTCAAATTTTAAACTGGAATTAACAAATTTTGTTTCCATACAGACAGTGGAGGAATTTCAACTAAAAAATGTAAAGACTTGCCATGTAGCATGCAATTTAAGAACTCTCAGAATTCATTATTACTTTCTACTCTTACCAGTGAAAAACCTCTTTTATATTTTTGAACTTACTCCCAAAGTCACCTCTTCAGTCCACTAAAGTGCAAAAAACTTTCCTTCTACCAGTTATTTATAGTTTGTTCAATGTTAAGTACTAGATTAACAATTTGTTAGATCAGAAAAAGAAAGGCTAAAATTTCTTTAAGTGATAGAAATTCCTTGAGAAAAAAAATTTCCCTTCATAAACAAATAGACTGTGGAAAAATACCTAAAAAACAATAAACAATATCCCACCAGTATTTCCAGTTCCCAGATAACCCAAATTTGTCCCAACCTATGAATGAAGATAAATGACATCTTCAGCGACTTAAAAAATGTACAACCAAAGTTGCTTATTCTTGGTCTAGAATATCTTCAAAAGGTCAGAACTGGAGATAATACCTGTACTATAGAGTACTTTAGAGGCTACTTAGCCTAAAGTAAAGTAGGTCAAGAACCCTACTCTAACCTCAAAAGTGCTTTTGTGGCAATTGTTACAAAAGAAAATATGTAAAAATCTGAAGTATCTCCAAAGCTATTTTTAAAAATTTATTGCATTAAACTGTTTACTCCAAATTATGGAGTATGAACTAGCCACTAAAACTTTTTACTTTCAATGGGAAGCATAACAAAATGCCATCTCTATCAAAAATATTATTAATAAAATTAGCCAAGCATGGTGATGAACACCTGTAGTACCAGCTAGTTAGGAGGCTGAGGCAGCAAGATCGCTTGAGCCCAGAAATTCCAAGCTGCTGTGAGCTATGATATCACCAGTGCACTCTGGCCTGGGTGACAGAGCGACACTTTATTTTTTTTTAATCTGTATGACCTAAGAGTAGGACTATTTTGATTCTGCTAGCTTAATGAAAATCCAGGGTGTAGTTCCTTCAAATGAAAAATCAACAGAACTAAAAGAAAACCACTATGAATGACACACGGTAGAAACTGAACAATGGAAAACAAAGTTAGTACACTACAAAAGGAAAAAAAGAAATAACATCTCAGAGCATCGAAAAGTTGAATGGGAATAAGAACCTAGAAAGAGATCAACCTTAAAGCACAAAGAAGAGAAGAAATGCTGGTATGTTGTATGAAAATATTAAGAACTCGTTAAAAAGAAAGGAAGACAAGTGCAGGAAAGAAGCTGAAGTGAGAAAACAACTTAAACAGACGATCAAAACTCAAGATATAGAATGGAGGACTTTAAGAAACAATTTGACTGTAATCCCAGCACTTTGGGAGCCCATGGGTTGGAGACCCATCCAGGCAACTTGGTGAGACCTCGTCTCTACATAAATCAAAAATTAGCTGGGCGTGGTAGCGCATGCCTGCAGTTCCAGCTACTTCGAAGGCTGAGGCAGAAGGATCGCCGGAGCCCAGCACACTGCACTCCAGTCTGGGCGACAGAATGAGACTCCAACTCAAAAAAAAAAAAAAAAAGAATTTGAATCAGGTTCCTCACAGTAAGTAATGAAAAAGAAAACGATCTGCTACATGAAAATTACATATTGCAGGATGAAACTGCCAAGCAAAAGCTGGAAACAGACACAATAAAAAGGTAGAACCAGAAAAAGGAAAAAATATTTTGAGGACATTGAAATTGTAAAACAAAAGAACGATGACCTTCAAAAGATTATAAAAGTCAATGAGGAAGCATCAACAAAAACAATCCACTATAGCGAACAGTTCAGTGTTCTAAGAGCCGTGAATACAATACTAAATTCTAGACTGGATCATAAAAAACAACAAAAGGGAAGACTGGAAACCAAAGTTGACTCATACTGCACTTAGTTGGCTGCTGCTATACATGATCGGGATCAAAAGGGAGACATCACAAAATGACTTAAAACTTGTTTACCAGAAAGAGCGAGATGACAGGAATCATCTTAAGGACAATATGAATGTTCAGATTCAAATGTTTCCTCAACAACTTTTTAAAGCTAAAAGTAGCCTTGAAGTTGAGCTCTATCACACAAGAGATGCTCTCAGAGAAAAGGCTTTGGTTTTAGGAGGTGTGCAAATAGAAGCCAAATAAAATGTCAAATAAAGGAACTGAATCAGCAAAACCAAAAGTAACAAGGCAACGTGAGTAAAGACACTAAAAAGGAGGAGTCTGCAGTGGAGAGGTTATCCCAACTTCAAAATGAAATTAGGCTGCTTTGAAAGCAACCGGATGATACTCACAAAAAAAGGACAGTAAAGACAATAATTGATGTCCAAGGGCAATTTCATGCTATGGTGGAAAAACTTCAAGCTGAGAGAGGTCATTACAAAGAAAAAAATCAATCTGAAAAAGAGAAAAAAGAAAGAGAATTTCCAGATGCACAGGAGCAACTCACAGAGTTTGGAAGATATGTTGGGAAGATGGAAGATTAGATGAAAAAGCCTGAAATAGAAAATATCAAGTTAAAACTTATAATCAATAAGCAAATGGATGCAGTCGAGGAGCTTCGAAAAATTCTGTTAAGTACATATTCGACACAAGTAGCGTCTCAAGACAAATTACAGCAGTTTAAAAACGACAGTACAGGCCAGTCGGGCAAAGTGGCTCATGCCTATAATCCCAGCACTTTGGGAGGCCACAGTGAGAGGACTGCCTGAGCTCACAGGTTTAAGACCAGTCCGGGCAACTTGGCAAAACCTCATCACTATAATTAAAAAAAAAAAAATTATCCAGGCATGGTGGCGAGTGCCTATAGTTCCAGCTACTTGGAAGACAGGCAGAAGGAGGTCGCCTGAGCCCAGCAGGTCGAGGCTGTGGTGGCCATGAGCATGCCACTGCACTCCAGCCTGGGCGACAGAGTGAGACTCCTAATCAAAAAAAAAAAAAAAAAAGGACAGTACTGCTTCAATAAAAAGTCAGCAAGAGCTCAGAATAAAAGATCTGGAATCTGAATTCTCCAGAATGAAAATTTATGGAGAAAAGTATAATAAAACAGCATTGGAGAAACATAATGAAATCTGTCTAGAAGAATTAAAACACAGTTCTTATCAAGTTTTTGTTAAGTCAACTACCCAGTAGGAAGTCAAAGAACTCAACAGAATCACACCAATCTCAAACCTACAGACTTCAAATAACAGCACAAAGAATGACAAGGACATGACCAAGCTTTTGCTGAATTTGAATCTGGATCCTGTATAGCTTCTTATCTTGAAGTTACTTATGAGTCAAATCTAAACAAGATATGTACCAATTTTAAAGAAAAAATATATGATCTGAAAGATAATAAAATATCATTACTGGGATGTTTACATGTTAGTTGTTTCCCATTACATATATGATATGTGAAAATCTTTATGAAAGGAAATGACTTTTGTATTTAAAAAATCTTTTTACTTTGAAAAATGGCTTCCCCTACAAAATACTTTTTTATTAATACTGTCAATAAGTTACTTATTTTATTTACTTCAGTCATGAAATTTGAAATCAGCAGTTTTCCATCTCTTGATTCTTTTAAATGTCTCCATTTTCTTCCATGCCTTTTACATAGGAAACAAAAAACTTTTACCCAAAACCATTTGTATACTTCAATTAGTCTGTCAATTTTGAAGATTAGCTTTTCAAAGCAGGACTACTGTTCTTGTCTCCTTCTTTAATGTCCTTCATTACAGATGCAAAGACCTGAAAATTATTTAAAATAAAGATTAATCTTCAAAAACTACCACCTAAAGAGATTTAAATAACTATACTTTATAAACATGAAAAAGCTTTAGTGTACTTAACTCTGTCCTCTGAAAGATTGCCATTCTCAAATCCCTTTTTGTCAAACCCCATTTTATAAAATAATATTAGATTCCAATTTTCATCATTTGTCAAATATTTTGAAATTACCATTTGGTAACAGAATATTTTCTGAACCAATGAGTATTCCCTCATTGCATTTTGATAAGCAATAACACTGTGAACTTATAATGCCAACTGTTTATATCATTCAAGGATCAGGTGATAATGCTAGCTTTTCTGTTACATAACTTCAATGCCAGTATCTTTGCTTTCCTAACAAGATTAAGCATCTAAAAGGCAGGATAATACATCATATATTCTTTCTACTGAAAATATTGAGGGCACAGAAGGCATTTATAAAACTGATTTTTATCTGAAATACCAAAGTAATTAACTGCTCTGGCAAATAAATGACTATAGCTGGTTATACTTCACTAAACTCATAAAATATTACTAGACATACATAAAAATGAAGTTTGGATAGATAAAAATGTGAGCAATCTGTTTTAAATTATTGCTTTTTCAAAGCCAAAAATTATTTTTTAAAGGTATATATTTTTAAATTTAAGTGCTAGCATTTGGGAAATACACTTTTTTTTTTTTTTTTTTTACAAGAAGTCAGCTGATTGTCTTAATGCATGTATTAGAGATACGAAAATGTCACTTTACCTGAGTCCATTTTTTGGTGCTATTCTGCATCTGGATGGCTGCAATACAGCTGAACAGTTTTTCTGATGTGATATCATCTGGCAATTTAGTTAGAAACTGTGCTATATGAATAAAGTCCATCTGTAGCAGAATATCTTCATATAATCGGAGGATTCCTAATCCAGTCCTAAATAAAAATTCTTCCCCATCTCTACAAAATACATCCCAGACTCGACAGGCCAGATCAAGTGGTAGTGATTTGCTATACAATGTGAAGATCCTAAAATTTGAGAGGAAAATTGTCATTGAAATTTTTCATTCACTTGGTAAGCATCTTCGTAGGAAAAGAACAGTGCTTAATAATTAGGAATAAAAAGGTAAGATATGGCTTCTTTTTCTTAAGTAGCAAGAAATTAAATAATAAATAGCAAAAGTATGTAAATTTACTACCTTACATAGAAGAAAGGCTTAATACAAACTAGAGTGGTAGAACACCCTAGTAGTTAAGGGTATGGGCTCCAAATCGGGAGAGGTGGCTCACGCCACAAACTAGAGTGGTAGAACACCCTAGTAGTTAAGGGTATGGGCTCCAAATCGGGAGAGGTGGCTCACGCCTGTAATCCCAACACTTTGGGAGATGGAAGTGAGAGAACTGCCTGAGCTAAAGGGTTCGAGACCAGCCTGGGCAACATGGCGAGAACGTCTCTACAATAAATCAAAAAACTAGCCAGGTGTGGTGGTCTACACCTCTAGTTCCAGCTACTTGGAAGGTTGAGGAAGAAGGATAGCCTGAGCCTAGCAGGTCAAGGCTGTGATGGCCGTGAGCGTGCCATGGCACTCCAGCCTGGGTGACAGTAAGATTCTGATTCAAAAAAAAAAAAAAGTGTATGTGCTCTAAAACCAGAATGTTTGAGTTTGTATCTGAATTTGCCACTTACTAGTTGTGTTACCTTATTCAAGATATTTATCCTCATTGTGCTTCAGTGTCTTCATTAGTAAACTAAAGATAATAATACAACTTACCTCTCAGGATGACTCTGAAAACTCTGAACATAAAACAAGCAATAGAATAGTGATCCTGTCTGCAGTATACATGATTTGGCCTTTTTTTAAAAAAAACTAGAGAGAGGCTAAGAAATTAAGTTGTGTGTGGAAGCAGTAAAAATCTGAGCTAATCACGTATGTAGAAAGTCTATTTCTTGCATTTCTATGTGCTACATTTAAAAAAAATTAATAGAATACATAAGGAAAATCTGTGTCATCTTGGGGAAAAAAACAAAGCTGGATGAAGCCTTGAAAGAAAAAGAAACAAAGGCTAGGCACAGTGATTCATGCTTTTAATCCTATGCTTTGGGAGGCCCGAAGTTTGAGAAAAACAAATATAAAGCCCTTAGTAAAGAAACACTATCTTAAACCCTTGTGTGTCACGTATATCAAAACAATAACAACTAACTCAGAACGTTTGTGCTAGGCATTGAATGAGTTGTGCTAGACATTGAATGAGTTAATCCACATAAAACATTCTTACTACAACTCAAGATACAGAAATTATTATTCCCATTTTATCGACAAAAAACTGAAAAACAGAGACTCCAATTTCAACCCAGAGTCCATGTTCTTAATCAAATACATCCCCGCAAAAATGTGGTAGTTTCTCTATCTGTAAGGGAAGGTCTTTATATGTATAATCCTGCGCATGAGGTTTACTCTAGTCCCTAAAATACATGAAAAGTTATACTTCATATCCTCTTCATTATTATGTCATAACTTACCAGTCTATCAAGTATATATCTGGTGTAAGACTATAAGACTTGAAATGAAGAAATAATCTGGAGAGATTTTCTTCAAAGAATACTTCAAATGTTGCAAAATATTTCAACATCTACAGATGAAAAATCCACACAATTATGAAAGCACAAACTCTACAAATAGAGAAATTAAATCCTTAAACATTAACAGAAAATCCTGCTTATTAAGAATCTTTGAGTGTTCTGAGCAAGCATTCATAAACGATACTAAAAAGTTTATATTAAGTAGATTATCTTAGTCTTCTAATTACTGTTTTTCACTCTAATAGGGCATTCAGACTACAGAAACAAATGAAGGAAAACACAATCCATTCATACCATGCTGTGATCCACACGAAAAAAGGCCAATTGGCATGGCTTATTCAGGAGATTTGCAAATGCAATGAAGGCATCTGCCTCTTCCAAATTAAGAATGAGTACTGCTGCAATAAAGGACATTCCTTGGACCTTCAGAGAAAAGAAATTCATAAAAATGGACTTATAATAATAATTCTACAGCTTATTTTAGCGTACTTCTGAAAAATTACAAAGTGACATTAGAATAGAATTAACCAACATTTCTTTTCTCCCTCCCAGCAAAGGTAAATACAGAGAACTCTTAATAATTGTGAAATCTACCTAATTTTACATTTCCTGTTCATGAAGTATGGTTTAAGAAAATATTAGGGAACTTTTTGGAAAAAAAGAAAAAAGTATCGGTTTTTACTTGCTACAAATGCCTATCTCAGTATACTACCTATTTAGTTTTCATTTCCTCTCAGTATGAATTCTTTTGAAAGAGAGTATAGAATAACAAAATTTAATGAAAATCAAGTGACATTTATCTGAGTAGAAAATAAGGAACTAATAATAAAAGAGATCTATGAGAAATGCTTCCAAAATACCAAAAAAAGGAGGTTGTGGGGGTGGAGATAATGAGCCTGGATTCCTGAAAAAGCAGAAAAAAGAAATAGGTAAAAACCATTCCAAGATAGAAGAAAAGCATGACCAAAGAAGCATGAGCAAAAACATGGAAATGGGAACAACAGGACCGGCTCCACTGGAGCATAAGCTCTATAACGTGAATAAGCGAAGGTATTTGGAAAAAGCAGGATGTATTTATATTATGAAAGCACTAAGTAAAAGGCTCAGCTGTATGGCCATTTGCTTGTGTGTTACTGGTAGCTATCATACATTTCTTTAAGTAAAAAAAAGGTTATCAAGCACTTGCTTCTGGTAGTGATTTGTATAATGGACTTGCACAGGGAGACCACTAAGAATAACTGTAATGATAACTCTGTCTCTTTTCTTTCCAGTCAAATGTTTTGAAAGGAGTGCCTACGATCACCTTCTATTTTCTCAGCTCCCTTTTTACTCTTTAGCACACTTTAGTATGGATTCCCCCTCCATGACTACACTACCTTGAGATTTCTCTTGGGAGCAGGACCAGTGATATTTATTGTAAAGCTCAGGAGACAATAGCCTCCCCTCTAGCGTTCCCTTAGCTTCTGCCACCCAATTATTTCTTTCTTCTCATTCGATTTCTCTGACTTCTGACTACTCCTTGCAGATTCTACAGTAAGTTACCTATTGGATTCTCGAGAGAGATGTAGTAGGCATAATAATAACTGCCCCCAAGTACGTCCACATACTTATCCCCAGAACCAGTGAAAATGTTGCCACCCATACACAGCAAAAGGAACTTTGCAGATGCAATGAAGTCAAGGATCTTGGGATGGGAAGACTATCTGGTGGCCCCGATATAATCATCACATGGGTCCTTATAATTGAAGGGGGAGGCAGGAGACTCAGAGAGAGATGTAAGATGCTACGCTGCTGGCTTTGAGGATGGAGATAGAAGGCCACGAGCCAAGGAATGCTGGCAGCCTTCAGACAGTAGAAAAGGCAAGGAAACAGATTCTCCCCTAGAGCTTCTAGAGAGGAGTACAGCCCTGACAATACCTTGACTTGAGCCCAGTGAAATCTATTTCAGACTTCTGACCTCCAGAACTGTCAGATAATAAATCAAGTGATAGTGATTTATTATCTGGCAGTTTAAAGCCAAAGTGCTGTTGAAAGCAACTAAGTTTGTGGTAATTTGCTATAGCAACCATAGGAAACTAATGCAAACAGACTGTCTGTTCGTGAATATATTCCTAGTACCACAATATCTGCTGAATGACTACAAGGGGCATAGTGTTAACCATCTGTAAGGGTATCTTAGCAAAGCAAATAGAAGGGATTAAAACTTTAATTGAATTTAAGATGCTGCTTATTAAAAGTCACAGTATTACTTCACATACCACTAAAAAAGAGAAAAATGCAGCCAATTAAGCAAGGGCACAATGATTTATCACTTAGAGATTTTACTTCACGCATATTTATAAAGCTATTAAAGCTCATTTCGATTTATCATATATACTCTTATGCATACATAGTAGGAAAGTGAGATAAGCAAAGTCTTTTTTTTTTTGCAGTCTGAGTCTCACTCTGTTGCCCAGGCTGGAGTGCCATGACATGCTCATGGTTACCACAGCCTCAACTTGCTAGACTCAGGCAGGATCCTCCCACCTCAGTCTTCCAAGTAGCTAGAATTACAGGCACCCGGCAACCACGCCCAAATAATTTTTATATTTATTTTAGAGATGAGGCCTTGCCAAGTTGCCTGGGCTGGTCTCCAACCCCTGGGACTCAGGCAACCCTCTCAATCCCGGCTCCCAAAGTGCTGAGACTATAGGTGTGAGTCACCGTGCCTGGCACAACAAAACTATTTACAAGTTCTTCAGAGTCCAATTCTTCTGAATATTACTTATCAATTTACAGTGTGATGTACTGAAAAGGATACAGTGTTTATGTAGTATTCCTGTCAAAAATGCCTAGCCCAAGTCAACCATAAGAAAATAATCAAGCCGGGCTCGGTGGCTCAGCCTGAAATCCTGCGCCTTTAGGAGGCTGAGGTGAGTGGATTGCCTGAGCCCACGGGTTCAAGACCCACCTGGGCAGCGAGACCTCATCTCTACAATAAATCAAAAAATCAACCAGGCGTGGTAGCACATGCCTGTAATTCTGGCTACTTAGAAGGCTGAGGCGGAAGGATCGCCGGAGCCCAGCAGGTTGAGGTTGCAGTGGCCGGAAGCAGCCACTGCACTCCAGTCTGGGCGACAGAGTGAGACTCCAACTCAAAAAAAGAAAAGAAAAGAAAAGAATCAAACAAATACAAATCGGGGAGCATTCTGCAAACAATGAACTCTTGAAAAGTGTCATTGTCATGACACATAGAAAAGGCTCAGGCGCCAGGCGCGGTGGCTCAAGCCTATAATCCCAGCACTCTGGAAGGCCAAGGTGAGAGGATTGCCTGAGCTCAGAGGTTTGAGACCAGACTAGGCAACTTGGTGAGACCTCATCTTTACAATAATTTAAAAAAAAAAAAGAAATTAGCCGGGTGTGGTGGTGTGAACCTGTAGTTCCAACTACTTGGAAGGCTGGGGCAGAAGAATTGCTTGAGCCCAGCAGATAGAGGCTGCGGGGACCATGAGCATGCCACTGCACTCCAGCCTGGGAGACAGAATGCAACTCCAACTCCAAAAAAAAAGAAAAGAAAAGAAAAAAGGATCAGGAACTGTTCTAGGTTAAAGGAGACCAAAGACATAACTAAATGCCAAGAATCCATATAACCCTGATTAGAATCCACACAACCCTGATTTGATTCTGGATCAGCAAGAAACTACTGTAACTTTTCCATTAATTTGAAGCTATTCAAATAACGCAGGAAACAAACAAAATAAACACAACAAAAAGACCACTAAATATAGACCACTCAACTTAAGAAACAATACTCTGCCAGTTGAAGCAGCTGTGTAACCCATGCACTTCCTGTCAACTGAATTTTTTCTGTCTTCCTCTATTTCTGACTAGGACATGGGAGATATTCGGATTCCCCATTCTTTATTGTGCATGTAGACTTTCTTATACACACAGACTTTTCTTATCTTAGGGGTCTCACTGACAATAACTGTGGAGAAACAGAGACCTGCAACAAAAAATAAATGGGAGAAGTGACAAGTTTACAAAATTCTTAATATACTATCTGATTCCTGGTCCACAGTTTCTGACTCCACTTGAGATATGGGAAACTTAAGTTTGTCTTCTCACTTCTACTTTTATGATCTATCCAACTTTAAAGCCCCACCCCAGACCACAGCACAGGCCCACTTCACTATAAGTGTCAGAACATACAATCTAGGCAAAACAATAGCTACACCTCCTTGCTTAAAAAGAGAATGTGTGTATCAGTGAAGCTACAGATTGGTAGCACTCAAAACTGACCCAGTACTGCCCTATCCAGAAGCAATCTATAGCCATTTTCTCAGAGAGAAAAACTAATACAATTCAACAGTCAAAACAGTAGTGGTCTTAATCTAGGATAAGCATACCTTGGAAAGACATAAAGACTTTCCAAAAAGTACACTGTCGTAATTTTAAAGGAATTCATTTCTAGATCCTCAATGTACGTATGTTTTTTTTTTTTTCTTTTTTTGAGTCAGAGTCTCACTCTGTCATTCAGGCTGGAGGGCAGTGGCATGATCACAGCCACCAAAGCTTTGAACTGCTGGGCTCAGACGGTTCTTCCACCTCCAACTTCCAAGTAGCCAGAACTACAGGCATGCGCCACCAAGTTCTACTAATTTTTTTTTATTTATTGTAGAGATGAGGTCTCGCCAAGTTGCCCAGGCTGGTCTCGGAGCCCTGGGCTCAAGTACTTCTCTTGCCTCTGCCTACCATAAGTATTCTTTTCTAACATGATCTTCCTGAGAATGTCACTGCATTCACAGTAGCAAGTGAAAATCAGAGATGTCACCCCATTACAAAACTTACCAGGGTGAACTGCTCTGAGGCATGAAATGTGAAACAATGGGGATAGAAGAAAGCTTCTGGTTTTCTGTCATATGCTATATTAATATGTAAGACTGAATCCCATTATGCAGTAGAATAGGGATTAGTAATGAATGACAATTCATTGACCTCACCTCTTCTGTACCACATCTATTACCAAAGAATGCATAGCTCTTGAGGGAGATTCCCAGAAGAACAAATAAAAAGAACAGCAAAAGCAGTACAAAGTGGTGCCTATGGTTTTTAAAAATATAATAAATTAGGCTGGGCTCACACCTGTAACAGCAGTACTTTTAGAGGCTTAGGCAGGAGGACTGCTTGAGGCCAGGAATTTGAGACCAGTCCAGACAAGATAGCAAAACTCTGTCACTACAAAAAATAAAAATATTAGCCACCTGTGGTGGCACACACTTGTAATCCCAGCTACTCAAAGAGGCTGAGGCAAGAGGATGACTTTGTGCACAGGAGGTTGAGGCTACAGTAAGTGACAACACCAGAGCACTCCAGTCTGGATAACAAAACAAGACCCTGTCTCAATCAATCAATCAATACGGTATAACTGGAATGTGAACCAAGATTACAAAGTTTTTTCAAGAGTAAAATCCACAGATAAAATTTTTATATACCTTATTTACAGATTAAGCATGTATTACTCATAAACATGATTAAAAACCTATTTGGTCAAATCACAACATGAAATAGTTATTCTAATATAGTCTACACTATTCTTATAAAGTAAGTTTGATTTGACTGACTGGTTTGCCAAGGAGCCTTGACACTAATGGTTAAGTTATAAGGAAGTTATTTTACATAAATTAAACTATATAATAATCAAAGCAAACATACAATGACCAAATCTGCAGCCAGGGTAAAGAAAACAAAGTGTTGAAAACATATTCTAAAAAGTATTATCACAGAATAATAGGATCAATATTTTAATTTTTTGAATATATCAGGTTAAACAAGATACCTTTAAATGAACGTATAAAAGGTATAATTAATAGATTTTTTTAAAAACTAGTCTACAATGTCAGTAACAGATATTTTGATTAGTCTTAATAAAGCCTTTTTGGTATGTTTCCTAGAAACTGAGAAAGTGAAAAATTCTAATGATTAGTAACAAATGTTTTGGGTTTTCTGTTTTGTTTTGTTTTTGTTTTTTTTTTAGCAAGAGTCTCACTCTGTCACCCAGGCTGGAGTATAGTAGTACACTCATGGTCACTGCAGCCTCGACCTGCTGGGCTCAGGAGATCCTTCCACCTCAGTCTTCCAAGTAGCTGGAAACACAGGCGCGTGCCACCATGCTCAGCTAGTTTTTTCTTGATTTATTGTAGAGATAAGATTTTGCATGTTGCCCAGGCTGGTCTCAAACCCATGGGCTCAGGCAATCCTCTCACCTCCGCCTCCCAAAGTGCTAGGATTATAGGCGTGAGTCACTGCGCCCAGCCTAGTAACAAATGTTTCTGTAAGTCAAGTAGTTAGCAGTCTTCAATTTTCAATAAAATTGAAAAATGTCAAATATTTGAGGTGGTAGATAGGTTAATTCACTTGTTTTAATTATTCCACACTGTATCAAAAATAATAACATCACTGTGTACCTCATAAATACACACAACTATAATTTACCAAGATACAATTTAAAATTTTTTAAAACATGCAAGTTCAGAGAAAAAGCAAAAATATAAAATTTAAAGAAGGGCTTGTTAATAAAGTTCTATTTGAATAAATGATGATAAACATAAAATCCTTAGAGTATTTAAATTTCATTTGAGACTTTTTTTTTTTTTTTTTTTTTTTTGAGTTGGAGTCTCACTCTGTGACCCAGACTGGAGTGCAGTAGCTGCTTCCGGCCACCGCAGCCTCAACCTGCTGGGCTCTGGCGATCCTTCCGCCTCAGTCTTCCAAGTACCTGGAATTACAGGCATGCGCTACCATGCCCGGCTGATTTTTTGATTTTTATTGTAGAGATGAGGTCTCGCCAAGTTGCCCAGGCGGGTCTCGAACCCGCGGGCTCAGGCAATCTACTCACCTCAGCCTCCCAAGGCGCGGAATTACAGGCTGAGCCACCAAGCCCAGCCGAGACTTTTTTTTTTTTTTTTTTTTTAAGAGACAGAATCTCGCTACTTTGCTCAGGCTGGTCTCGAACTCCCTAGGCTCAAGCAATCCTCCTGCCTTGGCCTCCCAAAGTGCTAGGATTATAGGCATGAGGCACCTTGCCTGGCCTTCACTGGAGACATTTTTAAAGGGATATAAGATGTCAATATTTAACCAGTACTAAAATTAAATCCTTTACAATTAAACTTACAATGGAGACATTTAAAGGTCAACTTAAACATTTGAAAGGGACACATACTGTTTTTACAATGCATTTACAGAATATGTGAGCAAGAGACTTTAGAGACTCTGTGCTCAAACAGCACTTTCTCCACAAAGACTATCTGACCACTAAATACTACAACCTGCTATACCCCAAACCTGGAATTGTCCCCCTTTGCCATGCCATACTTTTTCCATTGCACTTATCTTTTAATATAACATGATTTACTTATTCAAGTTAATACTTCCTTCTTCTAAGCTATCAGCATCATAAGGGGAGAAATCTTCCATTTACTAAGGTCTCTGAAGTGCCTACAGCAATGCTGGCACACAGCTATAAGCAAACGATGAATGTGTGCTGAGTGAATGGATAAACAAACATGTAAAGTAACATGCAATAGAACAACGTAAGTTGTACCAGACAGACACCCTCTAGTGAGGTCTCTAAAATTCTTCTATTTTAAGGCAAAGTTGAGAAGATAAAGGTTTTATGATTTCTAGTTAAAAATGACAATTGAACATTCATATTTTCTTGGATCCCTCCTAAAATCCAACATAACAGTAAAGAAAAAATAAGTATTATCCTAGGATGACAAAAAGAATGAAATATAATATAAACAGTAGATAAATGATGTCAATAGCATTTTAGAAGTTTTAATATAAGTAAATGGAGAATGTTGAAACTAAAACATCTACAGAGGAAAAAGCTAATATGCACCAAGTCAATTCAACCATAAAATCCTGGAAGGCTCAGGAATTGAAGTTTTAAGGTTCCACTAAAATTGAGGGGAAGGGCTAAAAATAGCATGGATTTAAAGTCTGTAAAAGGAGATGATTTCCTCTCCTATTCTGTAGGAACAAGTGCCTATACTTTCCTTAACCTGGCAGAACATGAAACCTTTATTCTCTAGAAGCACAGCGGGGAAGACAGGGTTAGGAAGGGGGGATAAGGCACAAGACCGACAGCAGGGCATTAAAGGTTTACAAATTGCATGGTGAAATCCCCTGCGGCTCTCCCAGAAATCTAGCAGTCATATAAGCTTCCGGCAAGAGGTAGAAAGATTCTTCTCTGCGTCAGTTAATATGACCAAGAAAAAAAAAAAATCAAGAGATACAAACATTTGGGAGCTAATACAACATAAGATATTTTGGTTAGAGTGTAGATAAAATGTTTATCTTCAAAAAACAGATTGAAACAAATACTTACATAACCAACATCAGGTCTGTAACATGTATATGCCCCTAAGATGCTATGTAAGACATCATGATATGGTCCACCCTTAGGAGAGAAAAATAAAATGTGAAACTATATACAAATAATTGTCTCTAAGTTAATTCTCATGTAGCATGTCAATAAACTGCAGCATTTCCCAAATGACTAGTTGCAATGTATTTAACAATTGTCAAAAATATCCTAAATGTACTCTGCCAAGACATTTTCTAAATTATGAATAAGAAACATTTAATCTTCAACAACAAAAAAAGCCAATTTCATTGATGAATATAAGCTATATAGTTTGCAAACAATTTTAAAGACATCTAAATTTGGTACAATTAAGAATATGATGAATACAGATTCAGTTTATATAATACAATGTCAGCAGGCGAAAACCATAAAGCTACACTAAATTCTTCATGACAAGCATTTTTATCTAATTTTATTTTTATCCATCTAAAGACAGAAGAATTCCATGTATAAAGACTTGACTTTGCCCAGTGTAGCAGCACCTGCCTATAATTCCAACTACTCCACAGACAGAAGTGGCCCAATCACTTGAGCCCAGGAGCTCGAGTCCAGCCTGGGCAACACAACAAGATGCTGTATCAAATTTTAAAATAAACAAATATAAAGTAAATATAAAATGCAATCATTTCTAATAAAGTATAAACAGCTTCATTATAGCCTCTAAATAAAATAAAAATGATTTATTCCTGTTTCAACAGTAATTCTAAACATTTCAAGTTTTGTGACACAGTTCTTTCTATTTCAACAATTTACTAGGCAAAATATTAAGAATTCAAATAGCTTACAAAATAAAAATTAAAACAAATTTACTTTAATAAAACTTCATCAAGTACCTACAACATAAAATATATGCTATCCTAACAACAATGTATTTCAGTTGGTGGAATAAAATAAATTTTTTAAAAATTTTCCTACTAGTTTTAGACTTTTTATATAAATGCCCCAATTTATATAGTTTTGGCTTTTTAAAAATAATAGCTACACATTTAAAGAATCTGTTCTCTTGGATATTACAAGAGGTTTCTGTTTTTGGTTCTTTTAAGTGGCTACAAGGCAGTTAGAAACCCTCACCTTCTGAAAGATGTATAGAGATGGAAATGTACGGGATATATCCAACTTAATTAATTCCAGACTGGCCTCTCGATCAGCAACAGATACACCTGTTTACCAAGTAGATAAAATGTATATGATCATTTGGCTGCAACATGTTCAATTTTATAAATACAGAATGATCACGTAGCATATGTGTAAAGTAAAGCTGAAAGCTGAATAATCAAGAAATTACAAGAAATGTCACAGAGCTCTTGCTAGAATTTAGAATCTCTTATATGAAGCAAACATTTATACATTTATCAGTAAGTTATGTGGTAAAGGATTTCTACTTCCAGTCTTTATATAAGATAGGGGCAGACCATCAGTCCTATGGTAACACTAGAGAAAAAAATAACTGCAAGTATCACATTTTAAAAAATCATCAGAGAGCTATGGGTACAAAGAGATTAAGAGGATTTAAATTCCAGAAAGTGAAGAGCCTTTACTAGGTGATTAGATACCACTGGCCACTTTTCTTCCTAGAAGCATCTGCCAAGTCTGGGCATGGGTTTAGGATCCAGAAGAGCTTTAGAGGGCTAAATGAGACATGTAATAGAGAGGGATCTGAAGGTGCCCTGAACAAATAGCCAGTTTTCCCCAATGAGATTTTTCTGAGTGCAGAAGGCTGAGCCAAAAAGAGAGAATGACATCACCCAAAGTCTCACAGTCCTTGGGAGAGCATCTTATTAGAAGGAGACACCTGTAATCAAAACAGGACAGTTCTTCCCATCAAGAAATTTGAAACTGTGGATAAGCTAAATCTATCTAAAGTAACAACTGTGCAGTAATCTAGCTCAAGTACTGACTTAATTGAGGTGATAAACCCCTAACCCAACCAACCGCCGATCAGGAAACAGCATGCTTCTTCTGAAGGGGAAACCTCAGCTTCAGTTTCTATATTCTTTTGTGTGTGTGTGTGTTGGAGTCTCACTCTGTCACCCAGACTGGAGTGCAGTGGCACGCTCCCAGCCACCACAGCCTCAAACTGTTGGGCTCCGGTGATCCTTCCGCCTTAGCCTTACAAGTAACTGGAACTACAGGCACATGCTAACATGCCCAGCTAATTTTTGATGTATTGTAGAGACAAGGTCTTGACAAGTTGCCCGGGCAGGTCTCGAACCTGCAGGCTAAGGTAATCCACTCGCCTCGGCATCCCAAAGTGCTGGGATTATAGGCTGAGTCACCAAGCCTGGCCTATATTCTTTTTATAAACAATGTCTGGCATAACAATTTAAACATTTAAGAAATGTAAACAAGCAGAAAAATGTGATTTATATTCAAGGGGGAAGACAGCCAATAGAAGCAAACTTGCAGATGATGCAATATTGGTATTAACAGACAAGAACAATATCTGTTATAAATATGTTAAAGAAAATAGAGGAAGAGATGGAGGAAATGTATGGAATGAAAAGATAAAGAATTTCAGCCGGGCTCCGTGGCTCAGCCTGTAATCCCGCACCTTTGGGAGGCTGAGGTGAGTGGATTGCCTGAGCCTGCGGGTTCGAGACCCGCCTGGACAGGCGAGACCTCATCTCTACAATAAATCCAAAAAAAAATTAGCTGGGCGTGGTAGCACGCGCCTGTAGTTCGGGCTGCTCGGAAGGCTGAGGCGGAAGGATCACCGGAGCCCAGCAGGTCGAGGCTGCGGTGTCCGGGAGTGGCCACTGCACTCCAGTCTGGGCGACAGAGTGAGACTCCAACTCAAAAAAAAAGAATTTCAACAGAGAAATAGAACTTATAAAAAGAACTAAGTGTTCATTCCACAACTACAAAGTTTAACATCTGAAATTAAAAGCGCATTGGACAAATTTAATGGTAGACTGGACAGAGAAGAAAAACAGATTAGTGAACTTGACTATAGATCAATAACGATCAGAGAAACTGAAGCAGAGAGAGAAAAAGAATCGGGAAAAAAAAGTGTATGAGGCTTGTGAAACACCATAAAGTGGTCTATCATACATGTAACTGGAGTCCTAGAAAGAGAAAAATCAGGATCAGGGCAGAAGCAATATTTGAAAAGATAATGGCCAAAAAGTTAAATAACAACTGCAAATGTATAAACACTGAGGAAATAAGAAAACAGTAATTGAAACAGAACACTGCTTCTGACTGGAACTCTTCGTTACATTCAATTCATTTACACTGAAGTGCAATTTTCACCATCTATTCATGACACAATGTCTCAGAAGTAAATGCACATAATTCTTACATTTTGAATACTTCATAAAAATGAATTTTAAAAGAATGATGAAACAGCTGATGTCCTGCCATAAAACTTCTTCACCCTCTGTGTACTTTCAGTTCTCCACAAATAGCTGACATGGCTACCAGGCTTCGGGAAGATACTTAACAGGAACCCTTCTGGAAATCAAGTGTTCTCTCTAACCTTGTTTAGTCAGTTTTCCCTACCCTAACGTTCATTGTTCTAAAACAGAAAAAAAAAAGTTTTCAAAGAATTTGACAGAGTTGTTTATGTACTCACTGAAAACCACTAAGAAATATGCACTATTCTCCATCCAAAGTTTGTTCACTTTTTAGAGTTTTACTTATAGGTCAGAGAAGAGGGTGTGCAGAACAAATGTAGAAAAGTGGCTGGCAGAAAAACAGCTCCCCATTCTTCAAGTACAACAGATGACAGTGAATCATGAATGAATATGATGATTTAGGTAAATTAACTCAACCATCTAATTAATTATGATTACAAGTTATTTAACTACTTAAGTCTCAGTTTCCTTATATGATAAAAGATATAACTACTAAAAGCATTATTAAGATTAAGTGAGACAATATAGGTAAGGCAATCACTACAGTTCCTAATATATGGCACAAACTCAGGCTATTATCTTCAGTAGCTGGATTTTTACCTTGAAATTCTTATTTTAAAAAAAAAAACACACCTTCTGTATCATTCTCTGAACTTGTTTCACGGAAGCATTTCCACCGTTCTTTTGCTCTTGAGAGGAAAATTTCATATAGTTCTAAGGGGAAAAAACAAAAATTCATAAATAATAGGAAATACATATATCCATAAATTTTTATTTTTCCTCTTTATCTATTATAGGTCAGTCTCCCTGATGTAGCAGGTATCAAAAAAGTGGCAAATTTAAGTACATGACTCAATCAAAACTATTGATTATACAACTAGAAGATAGCAAATAAAAATATGCAGAGTAATCATCTAAGTAGTTACAATACAGAATGTATTATGATGCTAGAAGAGATGATTCTGCTAAAAAAGTACATTGTGGAACAGCAGAAACATGATTTCTGGAGTCAGTCAGACCCAGATTCAAATTCTAGCTCTGTCACTTACTACCTGTGGGACTCCAAGAAAGTTACTTAAACACTCTGGAGCTTGGTTTTCTTCATCGGCAAACTGGAGAAAAATAACACCTATTCACATGGTTACTGATGATTAAACAAGAAAATTTATGTAAAGCTTCTGGCAATTTATAGTCCCTCAACAAATGCTAGTTCTTGCTTTCTATTGCCCCTGGAACTTGTTTCTTCATTATAATACTGCTATCTAAGACTACCTACACATCACACAGATTTGGTTAAAGGGTCTACATAAAACTTTTTTATTTAAGTGCTCAGTCACTGTGCCTCCATATCCACAATCTCATAAAAACTTAAGAAACAGAAAAGACTGAAAATTTTTTCTCAATTCTCAAATTTTAATTGTCTTTACTTTGTAACTAATCATTACAGATATTTGAAATTACATAAAAATAGTACATTTCAGGGACAGAAGAAGAGCAAAAAGTATTTCTTGCCAAAACACTAGCATTTATAATTTCCAAAATAAAGAACATTTTTGCTCCAATTAATTCTTAAAAATGCATTTATATAATATAAGAACATGGTTTTTTAAAAATTCAACTAGTACAAAAGAGTATAGAGTACAAAATAAAATTCCTTCCCTCAGATGCAACTACGGTTACCAGAATTCTCATGAAGTCTTCCAAAAATGAAAATATACATGCACGAGTATATACATATCTGTATTATCTTTAAAAAAAAACAAAGTGGCAACATATTAAATGCACTCATCTGTATCTTACTTTGTTATACTGGAAGTCATTCCATAGTAATACAGTCCTGTTTTCATTTTTTAAACAACTGCACAGTATTCCAGTATACAACTGCACCATAGCAAGTATGCTTATACGGCCAAGAATCAGATAACAAATCACTAATAAGAGATTTTTCAAACAGTATCTTCCTACTCTAAACTCATCTCTGTTCTATGTACTTTTCATTACCACTAATGGTTTGGGAAAAAGAAACTTTAAAAAAAAAACAAGTTTAAAATTCCTATTATTTGTGCCCAACTCCATCAATTATTTGGTAGGAGAGGTGAATGCAATTTTAAAATGTATATATACAATTATTTGGGGGTTATCAGGAATCAAATTTTAAGTCCACACTTATTTCCTTCAAACTGTTTCTAAGCCAGTTGGCTTCATTATTCTACCCAAATTGTAAAACTGTTCAGCAGACAGATCCATCTCTTTGGGAAGTCATAAAACTGACCCAATAGTAATAATGTTGTAACGCACTTCAAAACATCAAGGAATATCTCTTCAGGTAAGATTTACAGTGCTGATCTCAAATAAGAAGGTCTGCGTTTCAATTCAACTCCATGCTTGGCTCCTCATGTCACACTTATTTTATTTTGAATCTATAAAGGGAAAGCTTGAAGCAGGTTTCTATATGGTACTTTGGACTTGAACAGAGAATATTTGAGTTTAGTGTATGCTTCACTTTTTGATTTTATGACAATGATAATATTATATACACTCTCAGCAAAATGTGCTTTCACTGTAATTTTACAGTATCACAAAAACTGTTAAAAACAATTAATCCTTTTATTTTCTTACCCCATTTTACAGATGAAGAAAACTAAGACTTCTAGATGGTAAGTAATTTGCCCAAGATTACAAACCTAATATACATAGTGGAACCAAGATTTGAACTACATTTGACTGGCTTTAGAGCCCTTACTCTTAGCTACTATTCTCTAGCAGTTATAATTTAATTATTAAAACAAATACAATGCGAAGTCAAATTACTAAAGCCAATCAAAAGTAACACAATTATCAAAGATAAATTTACTTCAATCAAAACTCCATCACTAACGAAAAAGAGAATCAGTACAAATTCCATTCCTGAATGTATGTTTAGTGGCTAAAACTTAAAATTACTTTGAAAACAAATGACCCACTTATGTTACAAAACTTTATAAATTTCAACCTTAAGGAAAACCTTTTGTTTAGAGAACATTAACACCAATTTAACCAATATTTCAATGACTAAGTTGTCAAGATACCTCTAAGCTAAAGTTATCAATAAAAAGAAAACTGTAAACAAAACAAAACTTCAAATAACCACCACCACCTCATTACTTCATTTGTATGCAAAACTGATTCTTAAAACTTGAAGCAAATACAATATATTCAAAAATCCTTAATAGTAAAGATTTTTAAAGTCTAACAGAAAAACAATGCAAAAACACTTCCTTTGAATGTGTTCCAAACACAAACGCAAAAAAACTTTTGTTTCTATATGGAGATCAGTAAAATCATATAAAAACTACCTTTTCTAAATTAAGTCAAAACTCTTAATTTTTCCTTTAAATAATATATTTCTAGAAGTTTTTTATTACATTCTCTTTGTTAAAACGTTTATTACAGGATACTTTTGAAAATTAGTTTTTAAAGTCATATGTAATCATGATATCCAAAGTTGGTATCACTTTTAAGACTAAACATAAACAGACAATTTTTTGTTATACTTCTTTCCAATTATATATAATGCTGATTGCTACAGTTTTTCCATCTAATCCTGACTATATTTCCTTAGAGTAAATTCTTAGAACTAGAATAAATAGGTCAAATGTTATGGTTTTTTGAGACTTCTTGTAATTGGGTAATTCTCATTCATTTTAATCTCTTTTAAGGGATGAAAAATAGAGTTTCAATGTTCTTTTAACATATGTCTTTGTTTATCACAAGGAAAATAGTTCAATGCATGGCTGAACTATAAGAGCAAAAGTGTGTGATACTATGTAGCTATACTACATAAGAGGTAGATGGGTACGCACTGATGTGGAAGGATGGTTAAAGATAGAATACAGTGTGAAAAAAGTAAGCCACGGAATAATCTTACCACATCAGCTTGTGGAAAAGAATAAAAGAAAAAGAAAAGTCTTAAGAATGATCATATGTATCAGTAAATGGAACATGATTGACATGAAAAAATGAAAAAATTACTATATGGAGATGCAAACTTTTTATGTACATCAAAAAAAATCCGAAAGCACATACACCAAATTGCTAACAGTGCTGACAGCAGAATCAAGAGTAGGAGTTTGGATGGAAAAGTAGAAGAAGCTTGAATTTTTTTCAATAACTATTTCAAAAATTTTAGGATGACAATATGTTATTTGAAGTATTAGACTAGAGTCCCTAAGTCTTTCTGTAGTGCATTAATACTATCAGACCAAGTTAGCACATTTTATTAACTCTTTATTTTCCTCTATTTGATACTATCCTAATTTTACCTAATTTTTAGAACTTTATTTCTGTCAGGGTTTTAAGAAACTTAGTAGCTGGGCTCGATGGCTCAGCCTATAATTCCAGCGCTTTAGGAGGCTGAGGTGAGTGGACTGCCTGAGCTCGTGGGTTTGAGACCCACCCGAGCAACTTGGCGAGACCTCATCTCTACAATAAATCAAAATTTAGCCGGGAGTGGTAGGACGCGCCTGTAGTTCCAGCTACTTGAAAGGCTGAGGCAGAAGGATCGCCGGAGCCCAGCAGGTCGAGGCTACAGTGCCCAGGAGTGTCCACTGCACTCCAGTCTGGGCGACAGAGTGAGACTCCAACTCAAAAAAAATAAAAATAAAAGAGAAACTTAGTAACTCCTTGAAAGTCTTACTTTTTGTTTTATAACTTAAAAATTTTTAATGTAAAAAAAATTAAAAAGGAATGGTTTATGTGGAGAGGTAGGAAAAGAAATTTTTAGCCTTCCTCCAGTATTTTTTTTGGCATGAAAGGTAAGACTTTTCAAAGCTAGACTATTTTTTTTGTACTCACTCATCCACTGTCATGCAGAATTCCAGAAGTTTTTGATATGCTGAGAATATTACTGATAGTTGCAAACTAAAGGAAAAACTACAACTCTTACTTATATACAATATAATAACATTAAATCATAAACAGATTTGGAGGAAGATGAAGCATTCTCTTAAAATGACATTAGATACGGTAATGCCTTTTTAAGTGGCCACTCTACTAATCTGCTTTGTTAACTCTGGAGACGGCTATTTGTACATGTGGGAGTAACTGAACACAGAATACAAACCAGGAGTGATATTTAGTTCATTTCCTACAGCTAGACTCCAAACTTTCCCACGAACACTAGGGGGCAATCCCTGCCACCACAATTCTCGAACTCTTCTTGTACTACGCCTAGAATTAAAGGAGGAGAAAAAAGGAGAAAGTTACTTTTTATACCAAAAATGCTAGCTGCATGATGGTTTATCTAGTCTATAGCCAAGTAATCAAATGATTTTTAAGAATATGGAGAATTAAGTATGTTATGTATTCCTTCCTTTGGGTTCAGACTTTCAGGCAATAAAGGCCTACAAAATATATAGTACCCCCTATAGTACCCCAAAGACAGACAACAGCAATTTAAAAGGAACTGCCTGCTATAAATGTCACTTATACTAAGAATTCAATAGAGAATCAGAAATATGTGGACAATTATAAAACAAGAGGATAAAAGAGACATCAAAATGTATTGCCAATTCAGTGCCAAAAAACCAGATCACAGAGAATCTACTACGGGTTAAGGCCCTAGTCCTTGAAAAGCAGTATAGTGTGCCAAAAGATTGTGGGCTTTAGAGTCAGATAGATCTGAGTTCAAATCTGGTAACCATTTATTAATTGTATAACCTTGGGCAAATCACCTAACCTCTCTGACTTTGAGTTTCTCTATAAGACAAATGGGAATAAAAATACATACACCTTGTGAAAGTTCCAGGAAATGTAATTACTTATGTAAATAGCCTCATATAATATCCATCACCTGTGACAATATACAACAAACTTTCAAAGTACATCCTATACTAGGCATTGCAGAGGCTATCCCCAGTCCTCCAGTCCAGAGGGAAGATACAACATATACAAAAAAACACAGTGAAAAACTAAAAGGCAATAAAAGAGAAAGAAATTATCTCATTTGCAACAACATAAATGAACCTGGAGAATATGCCAAGTGAAATAAACTGGACACAGAAAGACAAATATGTAATATCACTTATATGTGTAATCTAACCAAGATAAACTCATAAAAGTAGAGAGTAGAACAGTGGTTACTAGAGGCTGAGAGAGGGAGGTGAGTGTAGAAAAGGTGGATGCTGACGAAAGGGTACAAAGTTTCCATTAGAAGACTAAGTTTTAGTGATCTACTGCACAGAGTAGTAACTATAATAAACAATAATTCACTGTATATTTCAAAATTGCTAAATGAATATTTTAAATGCTTCACCTTAAAAAAGTGGCAAGTATGAGAGCTGATGGATTTGCTAATTAGCTTGCTTTAATTCCACAATATAAACATAAAATACCACATTGTACCTATACAATTATTGTTAAAAAGAGATATTGGAAAAAAATAAACAGCAAAAGAAGTATATTCATCTCAAAGTATACTGATGGAAGATTTACATAAAGAAAATATCATATATAATGTATTTCCTTCATTAGGAAAAAAGCATTTTTAAAACTATAGTATTGGCCAGGCGCAGTGGCTCACATCTATAATCCAAGCACTTTGGGAGGCCAAGGTGAGAGGATTGCCTGAGCCCATGGGTTCAAGACCAGCCTGGGCAACTTGGTGAGACCTCATCTCTACAATAAATCAAAAAATTAGCCGGGCAATATGGCACTTGCCTGTAGTTCCAGCTACTTAGAAGGCTGAGGCTAAAGGAACACCTAAGGCCAGCAGGTCGAGGATGCAGTGGCCGTGAGCATGCCACTGCACTCCAGTCTGGGTGACAGTGAGAATTCCAACTCAAAAAAAAAAATCTTTACTATTAATACATGCATTTTACAAAGCATGTACATATTTAATATTTTTTTTCTAAATATCTGCTATTACATCAACAGTATATCTTACAATGGACGGTATGTTAGATTAAAAAATGGAGTAGTGAGGAAGAAAAGTTTCATAAATCAATTCACATTTCAGTTGGGTCTCAAAGAACAGGTAAGATTTTTTTTTTCTTTCCTCAAATCTGAGTTTCACTCTGTCACCCAGGATGGAGTGCAGTGGCATGATCACGGCTACTGCAGTCTCAACCTGCTGCACTCAGGCAATCCTTTCACCTCGACCTTCCAAGTAGCTGGGACCACACTACGGGTGCAATACCATGACCAGCTAATTTTTTAATTTATTGTAGAGATGAGGTCTTGCCGTATTGCCCAGGCTGGTCTCGAACTCCTAGACTCAGGCAATCCTCTCGCCTTGGCCTCCTAAAGTGTTGGATTACAGGTAAGCCACTGCACCTAGCAGTATAGATAAGATTTTGACAGGTATAAAGGATGGTCAGTGAAGGAAGTAGGTAATAAACACTGAGGGATTTATAAAAGCAAAAGCACAGAGGTAAACATGGAAATTTTCAGGCACTGGATAATAGTACAATTTAGCCAAAGCATAAGATACAAGCTAGGAAGCCATAAAAATATAGAATTGGAAACATGTAATCTTTGGAGACAAACTGGAATTCAGGAAAATCTGCTTACTTACATTACTTCCCAATTGGGCAGTATTTCATTAATCCAAATTACCATTGCACTTGCAATATTTTCTTCCTGTTTAAATCGTTCTTTCATTATTCTTTTTCTTTTATGTGCTTCTTTAATTTCTGTTTTAAACAAGTAAAAAGTATTTCAATACAAATGAGCTAGATCAAAGCCCCCTTCTCAAACTACCTAACTCTACAAGAGGCTTTCTCCAAAAGAATATTCTGATAAGAGGGAGGGAAGAAGAGAAAAAGGAAAATAAGCTTGATTAACATAATTTTCTTTTCTTTTTCTTTTTTGGTTGTTGTTGTTGTTTTAGAGATGGGTCTCCTCATTTTGACCAGGGTGGTCTTGAATTCCTGGGTTCAAGTGATTTTTCCTACCTCAGGCTTTCAAGTACCTGGGATTGCAAATGCGTGCCATCATGCCCGGCTATTAACTATATCACATATTTCTATTTATACTTAATCTGTACAATGAAGCTTGTTATGAATTAACTAAAAAAAAAAAAGCTGTGGACAACTGACCAATGCTCATTTTTTTTTTCTTTTTGAGTCAGAGTCTCACTATGTCACCCAGGATGGAGTGCGGTGGTATGCTCACAGCCACCGCAGCCTCAATCGGCTGGGCTCAGGCAATCCTTCCACCTCGGTCTTCCAAGTAGCTGGAATTATAGGTGTGTGCCATCACACCCAGCTAATTTTTTGAATTTTGTAGAGACAAGGTCTCCCATTATTGCCTAGGCTGGTCTCAAACTCCTGGGCTCAAGCAATTCTCTTGCCTCAGCCTCCCAAAGAGCTGAGATTACAGGTGAGAGCCACTGCACCCAGCCTGGACAACTCTTAATATGGTGTTTCACTTTATTAATTAGATGAAAATTTTAAAATATTCCCCAAAACACATATACTAACAACACACCTCTAAAAATCAGAGATCACAATTCCGGAACAAGAGATGCCTAAAATATGGAGGGAAATGACTTACAAGTCATAAGTTATACATATAATTTTAGAACCAGTAAGGATATCAGAGATCAGACAGCTAAAATGATCTTAAAATATGTTTCACTTATGCCTCAGAACCCATCCTGAAGGACAGGTAGGAGGCCAAGTAAGTAGCTCCACTTTTTTTTAAAAGAAGTACACAAAAAAACAATTTATTTATTTAAAAAATTGTATATTCTTACATGTCACCTTCAAAGTACTCTCCTCCTTTTGATGCAATATACCTATCAAGACACTTTTTCCTGCTCAAAGTTTCTGAACTTGTCAATTTTAATGTCTTTTAGTGTTTCTGCCGCTTTTGGTTTCACCTCTTCCACATCAGCAAAACATTTCCCTTTGAAGACTTTTTAATCCAGGGAAACAACAAAAAAAGTCACTTGGGGCAAGATCAGGTGAATAAGGAGGGTGGGGCATGGAGGTCATGCTGTTGTTGATCAAAAACTGCTGAACACTCAGCATGGTGTGGGCAGGTGTGTTGTCACAGTAGAAGTACCAATCACCTATATGCCACATCTCAGGAAGTTTCTTCCACAATGCAGCCTCTCACAACAATGCTAGGTAGTACACTGATACAAATGGGTACCAAGAACACTTGCCTAGTAGGGGAAGCCTGTACTACAAGGGATCCGCCCTCCAAAAGAAAATTCCAGGTGTTTGGGGTCCTCCAATGTATTTGTATTATATATTCAGATTCTATGCAAGATTTCTTGGGAGAAGGTTTTACAGATTTTATTTACTTGTTTATCTTGAATAAAAGTCTCACTCTGTCACCCAGGCAAGAGTGCAATGGCACGCTCATGGCCAATGCAGCCTCGACCTGCTGGGCTCAGATGATCCTTTCACCTTAGCCTTCCAAGTAGCTGAAACTACAGGCATGTACCACCATGCCCAGCTTATTTTTTTATTTATTGTAGAGATGAGGTATCGCCAAACTGCCCAGGCTGGTCACAAACCTGTGGGCTCAGGCAATCCTCTTGCCTCCGCCTCCCAAAATGCTGGGGTAACAGGCATGAGCCAGTATGCCCAGCAAGGTTTCATAGCTTTTAAAAGGAGTTGAAGGCGATTCTCAAAAGCGTTGATCAAGTTGACCCGACTCCCACACTTTACAGATGAGAAAATTAACATTAGGCCTATTCAGAATATCACACCCAGACAGTATCAAACAGAATTAAAGCTGTGACCTTCTGATTTCTCAGTTCAATATTACTTCTATCATATCATGTTTTCAGAATCATCTAGAAGCAATAACTCCCTTATATATTGATGAAATAATAAAGTCAATGTTAAGAGTGAATAAAAACATAATTAGGCATATTGAAATATGTTAAATTCTGTATAGCAAAATAAACTCAACTAATGTTCAAATAAGTATCTTTTAGAAAGATATAACTAGTCTTATGTATTTTATGTTTACTCTGACATTACAGAAGTAACATCATTTCCAAAACAGTACCATAAGGCAGAACTGTATACTATTACAATATTCCTCTTTTTTTTTTTTTTTAAGTCAGGGTATCAGTCTGCCGCCCAGACTGGAGTACAGAGGCACGCTGGGCTCAGGTAATCCTTTTGCCTCAGGCTTCCAAGTAGCTGGAACCATAGGCACACACTACCACGCCTTGCTAATTTTTTTATTTATTGTAGAGACGAGGTCTCACCAAGTTGCCCAGGCTGGTCTCGAACCCATGGGCTCAGGAAATCCTCTTGCCTCTGCCTCCCAAAGTGCTGGGATTACAGGCGTGAGCCACTGTGCTCAGCCCATTACAATATTCTATTCACTTAAGTCAAAGAAAAAAAAATGTAAGTTGTTAATAAGCTATATGTCTGAAAATATGCACATACTGCAGGATGAAGATAAGCAAAAATAATATGTAAATATATGTAAATATATTCAGCTATGCAGCATTTTCTCAAAATATATGTTTATCCTGAAATAATAATGGTCACTAAATAAATACTGTTAAATTATCCTTATTTTTTTTTAGATGGAGAAGAGATTGCATGAATATGTTAGTTTAAACATGAGTATGTATTTATGTGCCTGTCCAAATGACACAACTGGGACTCCAGAGAGATTCTGTAAGTCACAAAAACAAATTTTAGTTTCAAATCATGTTCTCACAGTCATATAAGAAAAAAGTATTAAGTTACAAAATAATTTTAAAAGATTGAAAATAATAATAAATTATTAGATTATAAAAAGTCAAAAGCCTAGAAAATATAAAAAGTGAAATTCATGAATACATTTATAAACATATTCATTTATAAATTAAGATAGTAGCTGTCCAAGTTTTATGGCTGCAATTTCAAGATTCCGCATATTAGTTTTGTTAAAGTACTTGCAAAAAACTATGATCTTGGCATGTCATTTTATTCTTCCTTTAGAACATATTACAAAAATAGTAGAGACAAATAAGAATTCGGTATCTTCTTGAAGATAGATTTGAACAATTTCACCATCCATCTTCCTGTTGAAATCAGAAAATTAACTATTTGCAGTTAAATTTCATACCTCGTTTTTTAGCCTCGGCTACCATCTCATCATATTCTTGTCGATGACGTAAAGCTTCTTCCACAGATTTGGCAGGAAGATTTCTGAAAAAAAATTACTTCAGTCAAGGCAATTTTTAAAAGGTTAACTTTTACACTTATTAACTCTTTTCTTTTTACAAACTGATACAAATAATTTCTAACCTAACCACATTTCACATATTAAGAAAATGAAAAGCTGAAAATCCAAGTTGTAAATATTTATTGTATGCATATGTATATATATTTTTATATCAGGTGTGTGTGTGTGTGTGTGTGTGTGTATCTCTATATATTTAAACATTTCGAATTTCACTCAATATTTTTAGGTAATTTGTTAAACCCACTTATTACACTTTTCTTTTTCAGTCAACTTTTTTGAGATGCAACTTACATACAATAAAATGAATAAACATATTATAAGAGCAGTATGATGACTTTTTTTTTTTTGAGTTGGAGTCTCACTCTGTCGCCCAGACTGGAGTGCAGTGGCCGCTCCCGGCCACGGCAGCCTCGACCTGCTGGGCTCCGGCGATCCTTCCGCCTCAGCCTTCCGAGTAGCTGGAATTACAGGCATGCGCTACCACGCCCAGCTGATGTTTTGATTTATTGTAGAGATGAGGTCTCACTGCCCAGGCGGGTCTCAAACCTGCAGGCTCAGGCAATCCACTCACCTCAGCCTCCCAAAGGCGTGGGATTACAGGCTGAGCCACCAAGCCCGGCTTGATGACTTTTGACAAATGTATATATCTGTATATCCAACACACCAATCAAGATAAAAACCATTCCCATCATTCCAGTTTCCTTGTGATCCATAAATACTTGTCCACCTCACAAAATCACTTCTCTTGTTTTTATCACTATGGTTTAGTTTGTTGCCTTCTAAATAATTTTATATAAACTCTTTGGTGTCTGACTTCTTTTGCTCAGCATATTTTTGAAATGTATTCATGTTGTATTAGAATGTGCTTCTTTTAATCGCTGAATAGTATTCCATGTATCCATGAATATTTGAGTTGTTTCCAGATTGGGGCCATTATAAATAAAACTACTATAAATATTAACATCAAGTCTTTGTATGGCCATTTGTGTCCACTTCTCTTCGGTAAATATTTGGGAGCAGATTTATTGAGTCATATGTTAAGTGCAGGAAAACCTTTATAACAAACTGCCAAACTGATCTCCATTTATTGGTTTTAAGAAAACATTTCAACTAAAAATCTGATAATTAAACTTTTACATATATAGTAGACTCCTCTTGGGAGTTATGTTCCAAGACCCTCAGTGAATGCCTAAAACCTCAGATGGTAACAAACCCTATACATACTACTAGGTTTTTCCTTATGATAATGCTTAATTTAATTAAGATTACATTAATCTGGTATAACATGCTGCTGTCAACTGGGACACATTTTTTTGTTCATGTCTTCTGTCCACAAGTTTAATGTCTTCTCTACCTTAACTAAACACTTATCAAGCACTGCAGTCCTAACTTTTGCAGTTGTTGATGCAAAGGAAAAGATCTTGAAGGAAATTAAAGGTGCTATTCCAGGGAACACACAAATGACAAAAAAGTGAAACAGACTTATTACTAATAAGGAGAAAGTTTGAGTAGTCAGGATAGAAAAATCAAACCAGCCACAACAGCCCCTTAAGTCAAAGACTAATCCAGGGCAAGGCCCTAAAACCTCTTTAATTCTAAGAAAGTTAAGAAAGGTACGGAAGATGCTTAAGAAAAACAGGAAGGTAGCAGAGGTTGGTTCATGAGGTTTAAGGAAAGAAGTCACCCCATTACATAAAAGTATAAGGTAAAGCAGTGCATGCTAATGGAGAAGCTGCAGTAAGTTATCCAGATAATCTAGCTAGGATCACTGAGCAAGGCAGCTACACTAGATTTTCAATGCAAACCAAATATCCTTCTACTGAAAGGAGGTGACATCTAGAACTTTCAGAGCTAGAAAGAGTCAATATGTGGCTTCAAAGGACAGGCTGACTCTCATTAGGGGCATATAAGCAGGGGACTTTAAATTGAAGCCAATGCTCATCGACCATTCCAAAAATCCTAAGGCATTTAATAATGATGCTAAATCTATTCTGTGCCCTAGAACAAAGTATGGATGGCAGCACATCTTCTTTTTTTTTTTTTTTGGAGTTGAATTCTCACTCTGTTGTCCAGGCTGGAGTGCAGTGGCATGCTCATGACCACCGCAGCCTCAATCTGCTGGGCTCAGGCGATACTTCCACCTCAACCTTCCAAGTAGCTAGAACTATAGGCACATGCTACCAGATCCGGCTAATTTTGTGATTTACTGTGGAGATGAGCTCTCACCAAGTTGCCCAGGCTGCTCTTGAACCCCTAGGCTCAGGCAACCCTCTCGTCTCAGTCTCCCAAAGTACTGGGATGACAGGCTTGAGCCACTGTGCCCAGCCTAGCACATCTTACAGCACAGTTTGCTGAATACTTGTAAGGCACAAAAGAAAAAGTCCTAAAGGCAACAAGAGAGAAAGGTCAGACTGCCTACCAGGGAAAACCAATCAAGAATAGCAGCAGACCTATTGGTAGAAACACTACAAGCTGGAAGGGACTGGAATCCAATATTCAAAATCCTCAAAGATAAAAAATTTCAACCAAGAATTTCCTACCCAGTCAAGCTCAGCTTCATCAGCAATTGAGAATTAAAATCCTTCCCAGATATCCAATCCCTAAGAGTAAGTTATGCAGCTTCCAAACCAGCTCTACAAGAGACACTTAAAAAGGTATTTAGTACAGAAGAAAAAAAGAATGACCACACACTTCCCAAGAGAACAGCAGAACACAGAATCAACAGAGAATACATCACGACAGCAAACTTGAAAACACACACAAACACCAACCCAAAAGCTAAAAGAAAACAAACAAACAGAGAAAAAACTTTACAAGAACCTCATGACAGGGATGAACAATCACATTTCAATAGTCAGCCTGAACGTGAATGGACTAAATGCACCACTAAAAAGACACGAAATGGCAAGCTGCATAAAAAACCATGACCCAATAATTTGCTGCATCCAGGAAACTCATCTCACAACAAGGGATGCATGCAGACTCAAAGTTAGAGAATGGAAAAATGAGTTTCCAGGTGAATGGATCACAAAAGAGGGCAGGAGTTGCGATCTTAATTATCAAGCAAAACAACCTTTAAGCTATCAAAAATTTTAAAAGATACAGAAGGATACTACATACAATAATAGGTTCAATCCATTAACCAGAAATATCCTAAACATATATGCACCCAACACAAGAGCACCAGTGTTTATAAAGTAACTACTAAGTAAACCAAAAAAAGAGACTGACTCTAGCACTATTGTACCTGGGAACTTAAATATCCCACTAACGGCCCCTAGATAGATCATTGAGGCAAAAAATAAACAAAGAGATCCGAAACCTCAACTTGACACTTGACCAAATGAACCTAATAGATACCTACAGAATACTCCACCCAACAACCAAAGTATATACATTCTATTCATCACCACATGGAACATACTGCAAGATGGATCACACCCTAGGCCATAAGTAAAGCATAAATAAATTTCATAAGGCCGAAATACTGCCATGCACTTCTCAGTCCACAGTGGAATAAAAGTAAATATCAACACCAACAAAATTCCTCCCAAAACCACAAAGACATGGACATTAAGCAGCACGATGCTGAACGACTACTGGGTCAACACAGAAATCAAAAAAGAAATTATAAGATTCCTGGAAGCCAGGCTTGGTGGCTCAGCCTGTAATCCCAGCACTTTGGGAGGCTGAGGTGAGTGGATTGCCTGAGCCTGCATGTTTGAGACCCACCCAGGCAACTTGGCGAGACCTCATCGCTACAATAAATCAAAAATTATCAGAAATTACTATGCACACCTGAATGGAAACAAACTTGATAACCTAAATAAAATGGAGGACTCTCTGACATCACACTACCTCCCAAGGTTGAAACAAGAAGACACTGAGACAAAAATAGATCAATAACAACCCAGGAAATAGATTGACTATGTCATGAGAAAACTACTTACAAAGAAAGGCCCTAGACCAAATGGCTTTCCAGTGGAATTCCACAAAACATGTAAGGAGGAGCTGACACCAATCCTATTGAAAATATTCCAGGCAATTAAGAAAAGCAGAATTCTCCCCAAATCAGTTTATGAAGCTAACATCACACTGATACTCAAACCGGGTAAAAAGTCAATAAAAAAAAGAGAACTACAGTCCAACATCCCTAATGACAGAAATGCAAAAATTCTCAACAAGATTCTAGCAAATCGGATCCAATACATATCAAAAATCATCCACCATGACCAAGTAGGCTTCATCCCCAGGATGCAGGGTTGGTTCAACATCCACAAGTCCATAAATGTAATTAAATACATCAACAGATGTAAAAACAAGAACAACATGATTATATCATTAGCTGCAGAAAAAGCTTTAATAAAATCAAGCATCCTTTCTTGATTAAAAACCCTCAAACACCTAGGAATAGAAGAAATATACTTCAAAACAGTAAGCAACATCTACGATAAATTCACAGCCAGCATACTGCTAAATGAACAGAAACTGGAAACATTTCCCCCGAAAATCTGAACAAGACAAGGCTGCCCACTCTCACCACCTTTGTTCAACACTGTGTTGGAAGTCTTAGCTAGAGCAATTAGATAAGGGAAGGAAATCAGGGTCTCCAAATAGGAAAAGAGGAAGTCAAGTTATCCTTCTTTGCTGATGATATGATCCTATACCTTGAAAATCCAAGAGAATCTGTCAAAAACCTGCTTTCACTAATAAAGGACTTTGGCAAAGTCTCGGGGTACAAAATAAATATGCAAAAGACAGTTGCATTCTTACACACTAACAACAAGCAGACAAAGAACCAAATAAAAAGCACAATCCCATTCACAACAGCCACAAAAAAATGGAATTTTTCAGCATCTTCCTAAGCAGAGAAGTGAAAGACCTTTGCAATGAAAAGTACAAAACATTGCTCAAAGAAATTCAAGAAGACACAAACAAATGGGAAAATATTCCATGCTCATGGATAGGAAGAATCAACATTGGTAAAATGTCCATCCTACCAATGGCAATCTACAGATTCAATGCAATACCCAATTAAATTGCCAACATCATTCTTCTCAAACCTGGAAATGACAATACAGAAATTCATACGGAAATGTAAATGATCATGAATAGCCAAAACAATCCTCAGCAAAAGAAACAAAGCTGGAGGTATCACACTCCCAGACTTTAAACTTTATTATAAGGCTACAATAAACAAAACAGCCTGGCATTGGTACAAGAATAGGTATGTAGACAAACTGAACAGGACAGAGATTCCAGAAATAAAATATCAATTTTTCAACCTGTCTTCAACAAAGGCTCCACCAACAAACACTGGGGAGAGGAGAACCTATTCAGTAAATGGTCCTGGGAAAACTGGCTGACCACGTGCAGAAGATTGAAACAGGACCTCTACATACCACCACACACAAAAATTAACTCTAAATGGATCAAAGACCGAAACATAAAACCTTAAACTATAAGAACATTAGAAAATCCTGGAGACACCCTTAAGGAAATTGGAACTGGCAAACAATTCCTGATCAAAACCTCAAGTCCCCATGTCATAAGAGATAAGACAGACAAGTGGGACCTCATCAAACTGAACAGCTTCTGTAAAGCAAAAGAAAGCATCAAGAGAGCAGGGAGACAGCCCACAGAATGGGAAAAAATATTTGCCAACCGTATATCTGACAAAGACCTAACATCTAGGATCTACAATGGACTCAAACGTGCCAAAGGAAAAAAACAGCCCCACTCAAAAGTGGGCAAAACACATGAATAGACACTTCTCAAAAGAAGATAATGGGCAGGGGGGAAGGTGAAAAAAAAAAGAAGATATGAGCAGCCATCAGATACACTAAAAAGTGCTCAGCCTCTCTAATCATCAAAGAAATGCAGATCAAAACCACATTGAGATACCACCTAATTCCAGTAAGAATAGCCACCCCTAATAAATAAACAACAACAGATGCGGGCAAGGATGCAGACAAAAAGGAATGCTTCTACACTGCTGGTTGAAATGCAAACTAGTGTAACCTCTTTGGAAAACAGCATGGTGATTTCCAAAAGAACTAGACACTGACCTTCCATATGACCCAGCAATTCTCCTACTGGGAATACACCCAGAGGAACTCAAATCATTCTACAAAAAAGATACCTGCACACACATGTTTACTGCAGCACTACTCAAAATAGCAAAAACATGGAACCAACCATGCTGCCCAACGAAACTGAACTGAATTTTTAAAATGTGGTACTTATACAAGATGAAATAATACACAGCCATAAAGAAGGGTAAACATATAGACTCTGCAGCAACTTGGGTGGATTTAGAGTCTATCATACTCAGTGATCTATTACAGAAACAAAGAGCAGAGTACCGCATGTTCTCACTCATAAGCAGACCCTGAATGTTTACCATAATACTATAAGAAAGGGATTGGCAGTAGCAGGATACTGCCAGGGGAGTGAGAGGGACACAACATCAATAAAGGTACCTGATCTCAAAGCAAACTGGGGAGCAAAAGGATGCCCAAACTTTACCTGTATGATGTCCACTTATATACCTAATATGAACTGTACCCTACCTTCTTTAAAATAAAAAAAAATTTTTTTGAGAAAAAAGAGCATTCATGATTCATGGGAAGTGGTCCAAATATCAACATTAACAGGAGTTTGGAAGAAGTGGATCCCAACCCTGGCTTTGAGGAATTCAGGACTTCAGTAGAGGTAGTTAACTGCAGATGTGATGGAAACAAAAAGAGAAACAGAATTTAAAGTGGAGCCTAAAAATGAGACTGAATTGCTGCAATCTCATGATGGCTTTTTACTTTATTTTATTTTGATCAGGGTCTCACTCTGTTGCCCAGGCTGGAGTGCACTGGCACGATCATGGCTCACCGCAGCCTTAAACTCCTTGCCTTAAGTAACCATTCAGCCTCCACCTCCCAGGAAGCTGGGACTACAGGTACCCACCACCACATTCAGCTAATTTTTAAATTTTTTTTGGTAGAGACAAGGTCTTGCTGTTGCCCAGGCTGGTCTCAAACTCCTGGGCTCATGCCATCCTCTCACCTTGGCTTCCCAAAGTGCTGAGATTACAGGAGTGAGCCACTGTACCCAGCCAGAAAATGGTTTCTTGAAATGGAATTTACTCCTGGTAAAGATGTGGTGAACAGTGTTGAAATGACAACAAAGGATTTAGAATATGACATAAACTTAGCTGATAAAGCCGAGGGAGGCTTTGAAAGGACTGACTCCAATTTTGAAAAAAGTTCTACTGTGGGTAAAATGTTATCAAATAGCATCAGGCATTACAAAGAAATCTTCATGAAAGGAAAAGTTAATTGATGTAGCAAACCTCACTGTTATCTTCTTTTAAGAAATTGCCACAGTCATCCCGTCCTTCAGCAACCATCACCCTGATCAGTCAGCAGCCATTAACACTGAAGCAAGATCCTCCACCAGCAAAAAGATAATGTCTTAGGGAAGACTCAGACAACTATTAGCATTTTGTAGCAATAAAGTATTTTTTAATTAAAGTATGTATGTTGTTTTTTTAAATGATACTATTACATGTTTAACAGAATACAGTATAGTAAAAACATGACGTTTGGCCGAGTGCAGTGGCACATGTCTGTAATCCTAGCACTTTAGGAGGCACAAGCGAGAGGACTCCTTAAGCCTAGGAATGCAAAACCAGCCGACGCAACACAGCGAGAACTGTTTCAACAAAATAAATTTTAAAAATTAGCTGGGTATGGCAGCATACATCTGTAGTCCCAGCTACTCGGGATTGCCTAAGACTACAAGGCCAAGGCTGCAGTGAGTTATGATCATGACACTGCACTCCAGCGTGGATGTCAGAGTGAAAACTCGACTCAAAAAAAACAAAAACAGGCCAGGCTCGGTGGCTTGGTCTGTAATCCCAGCGCTTTGGGAGGCTGAGGTGAGTGAATTGCCTGAGCCCACGATCGAGACCCACCCAGGCAACTTGGCGAGACCTCACCTCTACAATAAATAAAAAATTAGCCGGATGTGGTAGCGTGCGCCTGTAGTTCCAGCTACTTGTGGAAGGTTGAGGCGGAAGGATCACTGGAGCCCAGCAGGTCGAGGCTGCGGTGGCCAGGAGCATGCCACTGCACTCCAGTCTGGGCGACGGAGTGAGACTCCAATGCAAACAAACAAAAACAAAAAACCTTTTATATGCACCAAGAAACCAAAAATTTAAATAATTTTCTTATTGTAATATTCGCTTTATTACAGCAGTCTGGAACCAAACCCACAGTATTTCCAAGGTAAACGTGTGTGTGTGTGTGTGTGTGTGTGTGTGTGTGTGTGTGTGTGTGTGTGTGTGTGTGTGTGTGTGTGTATACACACACTCAAGAAGGCAGAAGCAAGCATGAACACAATGAGGAAACTCAAGACCCAAATAAAACTTCCATAGATGAAAAAATACAATTTCTAAAATGAAAAACATAATCTGACTGATAGATTACATACGGCAGAAGGAAAAAAACTGGTGAACTTGAAAATATAATAGAAAATGATACAAAATAAAATACACAGAGGAAAAAAAGACAAGAGAGCAAGAGTGTCTAAATAAACTGAGATAAATAACAAATTCAGGCAATATACACTTAACTGGCTCTCAGAAGACATGGGGCTGGGAGCAGAATAAAAAATAGTTGAAGAAACAAAGGCTAACACTTTTCTGAAGTTTCCAGAAAATTATAAATGCAAAGATGCACTAGGCTCAGCAAACCCCAAAGAAAAACATGAAGGAAACCACACCAAGGCATATCATAAATGGAGAAAAGTCAGGTACAGAAAAAAAAAATCTTAAAAGCAGTCAAAAAGGAAAATAATTCACTGCCAAAAGACTAACACTGTAAGAAAAAATAAAAGAACTTTCTTCAGGTGGAAGAAAATGATTCCACACTGAAATTTGCAGTAATCAGGAGCACTGAGTCTATGGTATGACTCGGCAACAGAGATAAGCAAAATATCCCCAGTGTATACTCCTAATCAACCACTAGTAAGAAGCAAGGAATGTATAAGAAACTGGATGTATATGATACATTTGGACATTTTTGAAAAACTACCCAATACAATAAGATTGGCAGATTGCTCCTAACTTCACCAGAGAACTTGAAACGTAACTAGTGTGTCTCAGAAATGGGAATTTTAAAATTTTTTCTAATTTTTTTTTTTTTTGAGTTGGAGTCTCACTCTGTTGCCCAGACTGGAGTGCAGTGGCCACTCCCGGCCACCGCAGCCTTTAAATTTAGATAACCGCTATGGCTAGTGGTTACCATAACAGACAGTGCGCAGGTCTAGACTCTAGAGTAAAAGAGAGCAGTAACTGACGTCTAGGTAATTTATGTAAGGAAATGGATTATGTAAGGAAATGGAACTAAATTATGCACATGCACAAAGATTACAGATTTTAACTAAACAGAAAATTATGTCTCAAAACCACAGTCATAAGAGAGTACGCTCCCTTTATACATGTGACTCTCTGATAAGTCACATCTCTACTTTTCTAAACACTGTTCCCTAAACTATGCTAGCCTAATCCTGGAAAAGAAACAGACCAGTATATAGCATTTATCAGTCATGAGCACCCCAGTATTAGCATGAAATGATTTACAGGAAAGAGTTAAACATTGTTCAAGAAATGGAACTTTTCAGGTAGTTCTACATCAGATAGTTTATTGTGGCTTTCTTTTATTGAAAATGAGTTTTCAAATAAACATACTTATGTACATACTCTTAAAATGAAATAATATGTAAATAATAATTGGTTTATTATTAATTATTATAAGTCCTGGTGTCACCTTCTTTGAATCACCATCCATAGAAAAACCCTGGTATACAGCAGGTATTCAAAAATTATGGTCCAAAGTTGAGAGGGTGACATGGTAAATATCCTGTAATCATCGACAGTTTGAAGAAGAGCAGTGCTTCAGTACTGCAATTGCTAAGTACTGCATACAAATACATATATAAAAGTATTTGTGGCCAGGTGCAGTGGCTTACGCCTATAATCCCAGTACTTTGGGAGGTTGAGGTGAGAGGATGGACTGAGCCCACGGGTTTGAGACTAGTCTGGGCAACTTAGCGAGACCTCATCTCTACAATAAATCAAGAAAAATGAGCTGAGCGTGGTGGCATATGCCTATAGTTCCAGATACTTGGAAAGCTGAGGTGGAAGGATAGCCTAAGCCCAGCAGGTTGAGGCTGCGGTGGCCGTGAGCATATACTACTGCACTCCAGTTTGGGCAACAGAGTGAGACTCTGACTCAAAAAAACAAAAAAGAGAAGTATTTGGTTTTTTCCCCAAAACTCACAAATTATACAGTCCTCTGTCTAGAAAAGTAAGTAAAAAGAGTTTTTCAGTCTTGAAAATCAATGGCTGAGTGAATATAATCAATTAAATATTAAATACTCAGCACTCAGGCACTATAAAAAAAGACACAATTTAAGATATGATTCTCAACTCTTATGGAAGAGTCATTTGGTCATGGAAGAAAAAAATAATTAATGAATGCCTAAAACAGCATATGTTAAATACATGATATAAACATTTGCTGCTTTTCAAAGGTATCACATAAAGCCTATACTTTACTTTTTTCACCTTTCACTTGCATCTTTCAGGATTTCTACAATTTTGTTTGGCACTAGTACAAATATTAACTTACTAAAGAAGCTAGAAGAGAAAAGGAGGTAGCTCTATCCATTGCCAGTTTCTAAAAATAGTGCTATAAGCATCAGTAATTTTAAAAATAGAAGACACACCAACACAAACAGCTCAATTGGGCACTCTTTTCTTCTTCAAGGCTGTCTTGTTTTTGAGGTGAATCAGGACAGGAACAGGCAGAGAGAAAACAAAATTTACAAAAGGATGAAATTACAGAAACGCCTGTGTTTGAAATACTCTAAATGAGACTTCAGATCATTAAGTGCTACAACTATTGCTCTATCTGTAAAGAAAAGATTGTTTCTTTTAATTTTCTTTAAATCTCAAATCAGCAGGGACAGAAGGAAAAGGCTCAGCTAAAAAACCTATGAAAAGTAAAAGATATATATATATCTTTTATATATCTATATATAGATATATATATAGATATATATATATAAAAAACACCTATGAGGTCAATTATTCTGGATGCTTTCTGCAAATGACAGAAGTCAAGAAAGGAAAAAGTAGCACCAAACTCCCTTTGGAGGAAGAAACTCCTCCTTCCTCTACTTATATAATCATTTTGACCTATGGAAGGGAGAGTTTCCAGTATCGATTCTATGCTAAGAACTCCTGCCTTTTTCTCCACCCTACCCCACCCTCCACGGATGTCACCTCAAAGTTGAAGGCAAGACTCAAAAGCAAGATAGGTCATCTTGAACCTGCCTGCATTCATAAACAGAAAAACCTACAGGTTACTCAGGTCTCCATTCTAGCTTCTCAGACTATGACTAGATGGATGTTAGCTGGCCCAAATGTGCTAGGAGAGTATTCCGGGAGAAATAAAGTAGACAGTTCCACTTAGTACTCAGATTGTACCCACATATTCCCATCTGGCTTTTTCTTTCCCCAATCTCACTTCATCCTCAATAAAAACTGCAGTTTCCCTCTCTATTCTCCACATCTATTTTCCAATTGGTTGAAGTAGAAGGAGGAGTGAGTGATTGATATGTTGGTTTTACTTACAAAACATAAGTCACATAAATCACTCCTCCCCCCAATCAAAAGGCCCCTTCAAATTTAAAAAGGTGAACAAAATTGTTAATCACACCATCTTAGAGTTCAAAGTAGAGATCAAATTCAATCTCTAAATTACAGATAAGCAAACACACAGACATACAATAAAAGCAACAAGTATTATAATTAACATACTGATTTAGCTAGTTCAATAGTAAAGTAAAAACGAAAGTATTTTTTCAGCTGTTTATACATTTCTTGGTACACTGAATTCTTCTTACAATGCTATTGTGTCTACCATATTATTTCACGTCAATTTCATTGAACACTATTTCTAGGAACTGTTGGTACAAGTTACAAGAAAAATTTAGAGAAGTACCTATTACTGAAGGTTGAAGAAGTCAACAAAGACTTGATAGAAAATACAAAGCCTAATTCTTTTTTGAGTCAGAGTCTCATTCTATATCCCAGGCAGATTGCAGTGGCACACTCACGGCCACCGCAGCCTCGACCTGCTGGGCTCAGGCGATCCTTCCACATCAGCCTTCCAAGTAGCAGGAACTATAGGCATGACTACCATACCCGGTTAATTTTTTGATTTAATGTAGAGAAGAGGTCTCACCAAGTTGCCCAGGCTGGTCTCAAACCTGAGGACTGCTCAGGCAATCCTCCAACCTCAGTCTCCCAAAGTGCTGGGATTACAGGCGTGAACCACTGTGCCAGGCCAAGCCTAATACTTAAAGGACTGGGAAGGTGAGAAGTAGAAATGAGATATACGCTTTCCAAGTAAGGAGAATAATAAGAGCAAAGGCATGAAAGAAGAACCTAAAGAGACAGGTGGGTAGGACGTAAAATAGAGTATGGTGCAAAGAAAGATTTGTCCCAAATACTGTCTAAAACAGAACTTTGTGCATGGTATTTTCACAAATTTTTGAGTGATTATTTTCATAAAATGTTGCATGGTATTTTCATATTTTCCCCTTCTGCGAAGAAATTAACATTTCTGGTTCTTTTTAAAAAATCTATTTTGTATGAATTTTAACAAGGTTGAGAAAGCTATTCTGGGAACTTAGTTATCTGCCTATTCAACTGAAAGTTAGTTGTCAAAAGATTTTAACAAGACATTCTTTTCTTGCTTATTTAACCATTCTTGTTTTCCTATAAATGTCTCCACCAAGAAAGGAATCTTTGAATTGGCCTGGTTCATTTTCCTCCCTGAGAGCAAGTATGAAATAAAACTTTGACATGTTCTCACAAATATATTTCTAAAAAGCTTTTTTCTTACCAATGAAAAATATAAAATATTCATCAAATCCTAAAGAAGTATCAAGATCACAATTCTTTAGTATGAAGTAAAGTAATCAGAATTTTAAAATAATGTACTTATCTGTCCAGGTTTTCATCTCCTGCAATTTCTAAAAAATATTCTACTCTCCCATTTGGGTCCATATTCTTTTATTATGGCCATCAGTATAATGGGTGGGGAAAAGTGTAAAGAAAATGGCAAGAAAAGCTAAGAAATTTTACACTAGGAAAAAAGATAATTCCAATAAAATTAAAAGAACAGGTCCAGAGAACCTAAGAGATAAGAAAAGGAGTTAAGAACCAAATGATCTTGCTTTTGGAGGGTGTGTTTTGTTTAATAATATATCAGACAATATTTTGAAGAGCAGCAGCACTGTGAGGGCACAAAGAAGGTTTTCCTGGGCATTATGAATATATTCTTAATAACGACAGTAGGCCAATAGGCTGGCATTCAGTATATAAAAGGCAAGGACAAGTGTATCTTGAGGACATATTAAAGGACAAGTGTATCTTGAGGACATACCATGTTAAGATAAGGAGCGGAGGGTTGAAATAGAAAAAGACATAAAAAGCCAAGATTTTATATTTTATATACTGGCTCATAAAAACTTCTAGAAAACATGCATAAGGCTTGGAAATCAACGAAATATTCTCTGCCAGGCGTGGCATCACATGCCTGTAGTCCTAGTTACTCGAGAGACCCAGGCAGGAGGATCGCTTGAACTCCAGAGTTCAAGACCAGTTTGCACAACATATTGAGACTGTCTGTCTCTTAAAAAAAAAAAACAAAACAACTAAGAATATAGTTTCTCCTATCAGTTCTAGGATACGTAATAGGGATTTTAAATTTTTAGAAAAATTCATTTCTGTATTTAATTTCTTAATACCTTTTAAGCATAATTGCGAACAAATTTAAAGTTTGAAATATAAACACTGTTTCTGATGATTACTAAAATACTTACGATGGTCGATCCTCAAGAATCAGGGCAGTGGTAGAAAGTGGCTCAAATTCAAAATTCTTACGCCTTGAAGACTGAGGTGGTGGTTTACAGGTCCTCCCTGTTCGTGCTTCATATTCCTAGAGGAAATTAAAATATACTTTCTGCAAAGACTGCTCCAACTTTCAGTTTAGTAGCAAATTTGTATCATTAAGGGTATTATACTATAATGAGTGATACATACCATTCATAAACTAATTTAGTAAAAATATCAAGCAGACAGAAAATAAAAGTCAAGTTATTTTTCCCCCTAAAGCAACGTAAAATATGAATTTATGCTACAAAGCTATCAAGATGTGTTAAGAAAAGATACAAATGCTACAGATTATTAGGTAAAGTTTCAGGGAGATGTTCTTGTCTTTCCTAACATCAGCTATCCAAGTTCAGCCCTGAGTAAGCTACACACAGATAAGTCTACTTTCTAAACTTTCAGATCAAAGACGGGAATATTGAGACAATCCCACTGTAATATTTTGAATATCTTTCTCAGGGGTGACACTGAGCTTCTAATCTAAGTATGGTTTTAGATTCCAATCTATTATGAATCTAACTACTACAAATATACCCACTTACTCTCTATTGAAACAACACTTTACCAACACATCTTATCCAAAAATGTGGCCAAAGACTCTTCAAATATTTTACTAAAATTAAGAAACTGTTTCTATAGTATTTCTCTAATTTATCCAATCTTTAATAATCCTATTAAAAGCAAAGAAGTTAGCATTATATATGTTCTTAGTAGACACATTTCAATTTCTCCATTCATGTATTCTCTTTCATAAATGTTCACAAATGTCTAAGATTTATTTCTAGAAATTTGCCAAAAATCAGTAACATTTTACTAGCTTGAAATTTCCAGAACCCACATGTATCCCTTTCTGAAAAAACAAGATAGCATCTAATCACTTCCAGGTACCAATTATATTGTTTATGACATTCTTAAAGATGATGTAATGATTTTATGAGCTACGCAAGTCCATTGGCAGCTGGAGAAGACACTGATTTATATGAAGAAAACAAAATGCACTTAAAGAGGTCAGACGTTTTATTAACTAGTTGCTCAACTACCATGGTCTGTAATTCATTTTAAACTATTGTTACATCTTTTCCAACTCAAAGACTATGGAATCAGGTAACTGTAAAAAGAAAACTAATGGTTCCATACCTCTTAAAAATGTAATGATCTTCTTGAAGCTTAATCTTACCTGAAATATTACTTTTAAAAAACAACTTATGTTGTCTTAAGCATTTTCTATAAACTTACTTTCTTATTTTCTATAAGCTTACTTTGTTTATAAAGTTTCATAATCGAGCTGGGCTCGGTGGCTCAGCCTGTAATCCTGAGCCTTTGGGAGGCTGAGGTGAGTGGACTGCCTGAGCCCGCGGGTTCGAGACCCGCCTGGGCAGCGAGACATCATCTCTACAATAAACCAAAAAGTCAGCCAGGCGTGGTAACGCATGCCTGTAATATTGGCTACTTGGAAGGCTGAGGCAGAAGGATCGCCGGAGCCCAGCAGGTCGAGGCTGCGGTGGCCCGGGAGCAGCCACTGCACTCCAGTCTGGGTGACAGAGTGAGACTCCAACTCAAAAAAAAAAAAGTTTCATAATCATCTTTATTTCTGCATTTCCCATTGCATCTACTGAATCTATGTTCTGTTAATCTGGGAGTTCCACTGCATCGTCACACTGGGTTTTTAGAAATGCGTCCGTTCTCAAATGATTCAGGATTGTACACATTTATGTTCATTAACTCCCATCCCAAAGAACCATATTTTATCACATTCAAAAACCATGGAGTCACTCAATTTCTTTTTGTCTTTCCAATTTTCTTTCCTAATATCTAGGATATGTATCCAATCATGCTCAATTTTTTTTCTTCATTACAAACTACAGTGTAAAATGCTCCTTTTTTCTTATGAAAAAGTCACAGATACTAGAAATACAGTAAGTTTGTAATAATTTAAGTGGTACTTTGTTTTCCTATAAGGTGACCTGGTTTCACTGCCCAAACAGAATATAATGAATAGTATGCCAATAAAAAATTTTCCATGCAAACAGATGCCAAGTGTATAGACAGCAAAATCAAACTTTTAAACCAGTAATATTAACAATTAGCATTTACTGACATTTATTACATTTAACACAGTACCATGCACTGTATTAAACACTTAACACACTTCATCCTAGAAACAACCTTCTGAGGCTCCTCACAGTAGAGAAAACTGAGGCACAAAGACGTGAACTCACTTGCTGAAGGTCAAGTAGCAAGCAGTCTAGCTCCAGAGCTGGGCCTGTTAAAGAGCTATTCTGCTGCTATAATAACAGAAAGTGAAGTATCTATCTATGACATTTTAAAATAATGAAATTCATAAAAACACTCATTGAAAGGCTCATGAGGGTACACCAGACTGACAATATCTGGAACACTGATTCACCCAAGTATCATAAAACAAACCAGACAGTATGTGTTTATTGTATGATGCGATATGAAGTACACACACACACCACTACCATCCTAGAAATATTCTTGCCAAAATTAAACTCAAATTTAAATATGATTCAGCCTGCAGAATTGTGCTCTCCAATATAGTAGCCAAAATTATTGATAATTAAATGTCGTATAAGCTTAAACGTTCATTAAAAATATCATTTAATGATGCCATTCTAGTGTAATTAAAATTATGAATTATCAGAAATAGTAAAATATTAAATACCAGTACTTTCAAAACTGACCACAAAATGATATCCTAGTTACTAGTAAGGATTTTTAAAATTATATATACCAGAAAAACCAAACAGATTTAGGCAAATTTATCAGACAATTAACTAACCAAGAGGTTTGCAGCATCAATCAGCTACTCCACTTCTCTACTGCTTTCTCAGCTCTTCCCTCCTCCATGTGATTTGAATACATATATATACACATAGAAACTTAAATAAGTATTTTATTTTCATCTACATTCCTAAAAGTTGTATATACAAATTGGCCAAAAAAAATTCTCCAACAAGACACTGCAGACTGCCAACTGTGAACGGAGTAATTCACACCAACTTTCTAGCTGAAAACAACCTCGTGAGCTCAGACAAAGGGGAAACAAACAAGGTGAGTCTAAGGATCACATCACAGCTGGAGACATCAGTGCAGAAGCAGGAACCCAAAGAAAGGCTGGCTGCAGCCAGGTTGGGTGGCTCAGCCTGTCATCCCGTGCCTTTGGAAGGCTGAGGTGAGTGGATTGCCTGAGCCCGCGGGTTCGAGACCCGCCTGGGCGGCGAGACCTCATCTCTACAATAAATCAAAAAATCAGCCAGGCGTGGTAGCACATGCCTGTAATTCCGGCTACTTGGAAGGCTGAGGCGGAAGGATCGCCAGAGCCCAGCAGGTCAAGGCTGCGGTGGCCGGGAGCAGCCACTGCACTCCAGTCTGGGCGACAGAGTGAGACTCCAACTCAAAAAAAATAAATAAATAAATAAGGCTGGCTGCTAGTTTGTTAAGTCCAAAAGGGAGGCTAGAATTTGGGGGACAGAGTAGCAGAAATGAAAGTCTTCCACTGAGAAAGAACTCCAGAAATTGGCATAACAGCCCTCTGCAGTCTTTAGTGGAATATCAAGTTACTATGTGTAACATGAAACACTACAAAGCTGGACAATGAAGAACTTCTGGGGAAAGAACAATTACTAGGGAGCTGTAAGCAAAACATTTCCCAGAGCTCACGCAGGGCTGAGAATTATTCATATCTTCTCATTACCAGAATAAAAAGTCATCACTGAATACATAAGACATTCAGGAGAGATCCCAGAAGATCTCTTTGTTGGATGTCAGACATTGTAAATTTTACATTACTGAGTGCTGAATAATGTTTGAATCTGTTCTGTTCAACAGTTAAGTTTATCGTACATTAGTCTGAATCTTTTATGACTTATTTAAAAACAATTATTTAGTTCGGATCTAGATTAACATTTTCTTTAGAGCCTATTTGCCTCACAATTAAGAAATCAGCAATGAACCTACTTCCTTTTGCAGAGTTCAATCTGCAATTAATGTCATCCAGAGAAATTTTCATTTCAGATCTTGCATACTAAAAACTGCAGAATTATTATCAATGAATTTGAGAATAGAGCAACACAAACTATCCAAAATTAAGCACAGAAAATTTGAAAAAATATAAGCAGAGCTTTAGGGAACAATATTAAGCAGCATAAATTATGTGTAACTGAAGTCTGAGGTACAGGGGGAGAATATTTGAGGAAACCATGGTTGAAATTTTGCTAAACTATATTCACTCAGAAAGTTCAATAAATTCTAAGCAGAACACAAATAAAACCACACCAAAAGATATCATAATCAAATTGTTTAAAAATAATGTTTAAAAAAAAGTTTTTAAACCAGCCAGAAAAAAAGTAATTATGTAAAAAAGACTGAATATGAAAATGACCACAGACTTCTCCCCTACAACTGTGCAAGTCAAAAGACAATAGAAAAATCTTTAAATTGCTAAAAGGGGGGAAGGGGGAATATCTATTGGCTTAGAATCCTATGCCAGAAAAAATATCTTTCAAAAGTGAAAGCAAAATAAAAATATTTTCAGACAGGAAAAGCTAAGAGAATTTGTCATCATTAGACCTGCAAGATATTTTAAAAGAAACTAGTCAGACAGAAGGAATATATCACATGAAAATATGGATATATACAATGAAATTAAAAGCATCAAGTCAGGCATAATGGCTCACACCTGTAATCCCAACAGAGGCTGAGGCAAGAAGATCACTTGAGCTCAAGAGTTTGAGATCAACCTGGGCAGGACTTATAGCGAGACCTGTTTCTACAAGAAAATCAAAAAATTAGCTGGGCATGGTGGCACGCATCTATAGTCCTAGCTATTCAGGAGGCCAAGGCAGGAGAATCATATGAGAAGCTCAGGAATTCAAGGCTGTGGTAAATTGTGATCATGTCACTACACTCTAGTCTGGGTGGACAGAGTGAGAACCCTCAACTCAGAAAAAATAAAGTAAAATAAAATGCACCAAAAATAATAAGTATGAATGAAAATAAAAAATATTTTACTTATTTCTTAATTTTTAAAGACTAGTTTGACTATTTAAAACAAAAATATACTGATAAATATATTAAGGGGTTTACAGCAAAAAGGGAGAAGGGAGAAAATGCAGTACACTGTTGTAAAGTTCTTACATCATACTCTAAGCGCCACAATGTTATTTGATGGTTGACTGTAATAAATGAAAGATAACTATCACGAGTCCTAATATAGCAGTTCTCAATGTGTAATCAGAAGACTCAGGTGTCCAGCAGATGTTTTCATGGAGTCTGCAAAGTCAGAACTATATTCACAGCAGTGTTAATAGTTTGTCTCCATCACTATGTTGACATTTGTACTAACAGTGCTAAAGCAATGTTGAATAAAACTCAGTATCCTGTACAAATCAAAGCAATGGCACCAAACAGTACTACTGATCAACTGTATTATTCGTGACACACACTCAAGGTTTAAAAAAAAGAAACAGGGCAGGGGCAGGGCAGGGTATGGCCAGACCCATTTAAGAATGTCTATTATGAAATAGTAAAAACTTTAATTGTATTAAATGTTGATCTATGAGTAAACACATTTTTACTGTTCTGTGTGATACAAGAAGAGGTATACACAAAGAACACCTGCTGCACAGCACAATACAATGGCCGTCAAGAAGAAAAGCACTTGCACAATTATCTGAGCTATAAATTGAACAAATATCATTTTTCATAAAATGATATTTCACTTAAAATGATACTTTCACTTAAAAGAAAAACTGATTGCAAACTACACTGGCAGATATTTTCTCAAAATTAGACAAAGTGTGCCTTTCATCTCCATGGTATTTCTCCAAGAAGACCAAAAACTCACTCAAGTCATAAGGAAATCATGAGACAAACCCAAATTGAGGGCCATTCTAGAAAATAACTGACTAGTACTCTTCAAAAGTGTAAAGGTCACAAAAACAAGGACAAAACGGAGAAACTGTCAAAGGCCGTAGAGATTAAAGCACAGAGATAGCAAAACACAATATGGTATCCTGGCCTGGATCCTGAGAGGACTTTAATAGAGACACTGGAAAATCTAAGTGAAGTACGGAGCTTAGTTAATAGTAATGTAGCAATGTTGGATTTCTTAGTTTTGACAAATATCCAGGGTAATACAAGATGTTAGCATTAGGGAAAACTGAATGAGAGGTATTTCAGAATTCTCTGTATTATCTTTTCAACCTTTCTGTAAATCTCAAGTTATTCTAAAATAAAAAGCTTATTAAAACAAATTAAAAAGGATGAAGTGAGACAGTGATTTCAAGGAAAGCAATTAAAAACAACTGTTGCCAGTAATAAAATTCCACCTTTCGAGGGAGAATTTAAGTGCTACAAAACTTGTAAATGCTACCATATATTTGACACCTTCCCATAGTGAAACTTTTCTAATGAGATCTGCATTAGTGATTTCACTGCAAATTTTTGATATTGTATAATCAAATGCTTTAACACTTGAAAGGTCTATTTGGTGAACCCAGTATTTCCAAATGACCAATGCGTGATATTACAAAACCATGCGTATAAGTATATCCATACAAAATGCAAGGGCCAATCACTTTGCATGAAAGTACTCATATTAATCCAGATCAATGGATTATAATAAGGATTCCACAATGTAACTTACCCTTAAGAAACTTCTACTTGATGAGTTTTGGAGTGGTATCAAAGAATAATATCCCCCAATTACCTGAAAAGTCTATTTAAATGCTCTTCTCTTTACTGTGTACATAACCGTGTGAGATTGTCTTCACAGACTTAAACTAAAACAACATATAGCAAGAAACTAAATGCAAGAATACATATGAGATTCCAGGCTTTTCTTATTAAGTCAGATACTAAAGAGATTTGCAAAAATGTAAAACAATGCCACTCTTACTACTATTTCTTTTTCTAACAGTTATTTTTCACGAATATGTTATTTATGTTAACATATAATAGCTTTATTATTGCTATTTTTAAATGACTAATACATATTTTAACATTTTAAACTTTAAGTGCAGTAATAATTGATAATCCCCATAAACAAAAACTCTGAGATCTTTAATAACTAAGAATCCAAAGGGACCATGAGACTCATACATTTGCGTACTGCTGGGTCAATAGCAACCCCTTTGTTTTACTAAAAGGTAAATCTAATAAGCTAATATTGGAGATGCAACGCAGTGCTAAAAAAAATACTCTTTTAATCCAAAAGAGAAAAAAATTTGAAAAGAAATATCAATTTGAAAAGAAATATCAAGATGGTACATTTTAAGCCCAATCTTATCAATAATGACATGAAATGACACACCATTTTAAAAGCAGAGAGTATCAGACTGTCTATAAAAGCAAGACCCAACTACATGCTGTCTACAAGAAATTTACTTTAAATATAAAGACAGATAAAAAATAAAAGTATGAAAAATGAAATGTCATGCAAACATTAATTGAAAGCAAGCTCTAGTGACTAAATAAAAGTCAGACAAAAACTCCATTAAAAAAATACATGCCGGGCTCGGTGGCTCAGCCTGTAATCCCGTGCCTTTAGGAGGCTGAGGAGAGTGGACTGCCTGAGCCCGCGGGTTCAAGACTCGCCTGGGCAGCAAGACCTCATCTCTACAATAAATCAAAGAATCAGCCGGGCGTGGTAGCGCATGCCTATAATTCCAGCTACTTGGAAGGCTGAGGCGGAAGGATCGCCGGAGCCCAGCAGGTCGAGGCTGCGGTGGCCGGGAGCGGCCACTGCACTCCAGTCTGGACGACAGAGTGAGACTCCAACTCAAAAAAAAAAAAAAATACATTATGGGGGCAGAAGACATTACATTGATGGTAAAGGGGCTAATTCACAAGACAATATCAAAATAAAGTCTAAAAAAATGAAACAAAAACTGACAGAAATAAAAAGAAAAATAATCTTTAATTACTCCTCTCTCAGTAAGTGATAAAAAAGTAGAAGCCAAAATATATGGCTTAATGCTATCATCTAACATGACATAAACTGGCATAAACTTGTAAGCCTCAAGAAATCAAACAACTTGAACAAAAGGTGAACAAAAGACCTGAACGACAGCTCATTAAAGAAGATATACAGATGGCAAGCAAGCACACAAAAAGATGTTCAACATCACATATCATATATCTTCTCTTATGATATGATCCAGCAATCATATCCCTTAGTATTTATGAAATGAACTGAAAATATATAACCACATCAAAACTTACACACGGAGGTTTATAGAAGCCTTATGCACAATTGCCAAAACTTGGAAGCAACCAAGATGTTCAGGAGCAACCAGCAGATGAATGGATAAACAGACAACAGAACAGTATTCAGTGCTTTAAAAAAATGAGCTATTAAGTCATGGAGAAAACTTCAATGCATATTACTAAGTGAAAGGAACCAATATGAAAAGGCTACATACATATTGTCTGGTTCCAACTACAAAACATTCTGGAGAAGGCAAAACTATGGAGACTAAAAAGATCCATGGCTGCCAGAGATTGACTATACAGGAGAGAGGGATGACTATACAGATCACAATTCTTAGGGTAGTGAAACTGTTAAAAGACAATGCTACAATGGTAGATACATGTCATTAAACATTTTTCCAAACTCACAGAATGTACAACACCAAGAGTGAATGCTTTTTTTAAACCATGGACTTTGGGTAATGATGTGTCAATGTAGGTTCATCGGTTTAATGAACAAACCACCGTGGTGCAGGGGACAGGGATTGTATGAAGCTTTCTGTACTTTCTGCTCAATTTTGTTATGAACCTAAAACTGCTCTAAAAATAAGAGTATTAATTTAAATATGTATCTATATGTACATATGTATGTATATACACACACACACATGCATCAGCAGATCTAATCCAGCAATATACAAAATTAACTGATATGACAATTGTCATATCCCTGGAATACAAAGTTGGTTTAACAAACAAAAACCAACTTATACAACTTAATCATTATTCAGAAAAATGGCCAAAAAAGACTGCACCTGAGTTTTGCCTCATCTGAATGGACCAAAAGCTAAATGTATAGTGCCATCACATACCTGAGAGACATAAATCAAATCTGAATGATAATATCATCTTAGCCTTCAAATTGCTTTCTATATATGATGTTTCAAATATTATATGCTTGCAATATTACACTCAGCACTCAAGCAAAGGGAACTAGGCACACAAAGAGTTATCTGCTAGCAAAAACTAGCAGAAACAATATTCTATATAAACAGACCTAAACAATTTCCAGACATTGGAATTTCTAGACATATGAAACAACTATACTTACTATGTTCAAGGAGATAAAGGCCAAGCTTGAAATTTCAGCAAGGAACTGTAAACTGTAAGAAGCGATATAGCAGATTTGAGTATGCATTCATTGAAATGAATGTCAGAAAATCTTAAAGAAGTAATCTAAGATCAATTCAAGAATTTTGTTCTTCAAATTCTGCTACAGAAAAGACCTAGAGTTTGCTAATATCAGGTCACACACTGAGTTGGTAGCAGAATGCATTCTACCACATTTTGATGTCTTGGGTTCTGTAGCTAAAGGGATCTACCAAAAAGAAGGTGTCCAGGGTGGCAATATGTGAAAAGATCAGACTGGGTTCAAAGGGAGGGTGGCAGGAGACCTTAAAAAGATTCTTAAAGACATAAATTATGAGGACTGGGAAGAAGAAGGAATAGTAGAAGTTTCTCTTCCAAAGACAAGAAGAAAGCCAAAAAAAGCCTGATATATACACTGATATATACATTAACTGACTTGATTTTGAGATTCAGTGGACAGTGGGAACACTCCATTTACAGTGGCTAGCACTAAACCACATTATAAGTAAATACTTCTATTTCTATATGCTGTGGACCATTTATAGAGAGCAGAATAATGTTACAGAAACAAAAGAAACTCCCCATATGAACATCTCTACCACCTCAAGACCATGTCTTCCCAAGGTAAATGGAATCTCTTATACAACTTGATCCAAGAGCCAAGGAAACCAATATGCTTGGGGTAGAAAGGATTTAGCCAATTATAATGCCCTTATTAGTGCTCAATTTTATTTCAGTTCTATGAATTAGGAGACGTAAAAACTATCCCATATTTCAAGCTTAAATGAAACCTTGGGGCAAAACATTTCTTGACTCTCCAGCATATAGGAGTGCCTTAGTAAACCATTTTGGCAAAGTTATTAGCACAATTTTGTTTGTTCAGTCTGAAGCCTTACATAACATACAAGTCTGAGATAAAGACAGAATGAATAAAACTTTTAACATAGCTTTCATACTTCAACTATATTCATGTAACTAAATAATAGGTACTCTGAGTATTTTCAACTGTAAACTTTTCCAAGTCTCTGTTTCTGACAAAAGAAAAAAATTTATCTCAAAATTCTACCCTAATTTGTGAGAGCTTGTTTTTATTCTTCTAATTTTCTTTAACTAATTTAAGCTTCTCTCGAGACTCATATGCCTTCCCTCTCCCAAAAACACAGGCCCAGAAATGAGTTCTCTCAATTTTATGACTACACAAATTAATTTTTAAGAAATCCATTTATTCACACAAAGGAAATATATAACAATGTATCAAATACGAATAAAAAACATACATGTAACTCTACCTTTTCAAAGTGACAACAAATAACATAAATAAAGATGACAATAAAGCATGCAAGGGTGCTTCTTTTCAAGAATAAATTCTAAACATAGTCCAGCCTCTCTACAACTTAACAATGGTGAAAGAAGTACTTTATAGTATTTAGCCAAATTTTACAGCAATGGCAAGTATAATTAAAACCAATGAATCTACTTCCAAATGTCTTAGTACTACACTCACCAGTAAAGTTATTAACCAAAATTTCTCTCTTACACATTCAAGGTATTATACATTGAATTATTGCTCACAAAGCACAGATATGCTAGTTCTTTTCACAATATTATTTTTCCTATAGGAAAAAATTTCAAAAGCAAAGGCTTAACTGAGGAGAGCGACCTCTTCTACTTTTAGATAACATAAAGCTCTCAAATTAAGAAATCAGTATCTTAAAACTCTTTTTCCTTGCCTGTCAAAAGTTATGTGAAAGTGATTCACCCACTCAACTAAAACTTCACTCAGAAAATGGCATGAGTGTTGACTAAAAATTTGAGCTATCATCTAAGTACTTTAATCTCATTTTCAAAGCAGATGTCAAAGCAGATACAAAGCCTAAAAAAAAAGAATCACTTTCTGTTGAAAGATTGTCAATTTGACATAGTTTATATTTAATCTAGTATGTAACTGTATCACAACTATATATAACATAGCTCATTTGAAATCATTCTCACTTATAGTGTGGAGTTCATAAGACTATTTAGCTGCATTCCAACTTTGCCTACTAATTTTGAAAAACCAAAAACCCAATTCACTAACCATAACTGACATACTATTTATAATTAATAGATGTAATTTTTAACATGGCTCACCAACTGGTTCAAAAGGCCACAAGCAGGAATTTCACATCTGCAAGAGAACACATGTGATAATCCTCAAAAAGTAATACTACGAATATTCTTGTGATTTGGAAATTGATCAAGTTAAATGTCAAACTTCAGTCAGCTTGACTTTGCTATTATCCTAAAATGTTTATGCATCCTTACTGTTAATGTGGAAAGCAGTAAAACTGTCACAATTTTAATAAAAGGTACTATAGAAATAAATTTTTTAAAAAAACATTTAACCTGTAGTTTTACTTATGAACAGGTATCTCTGAAAAGCTATAGGTACAAAACATGCAAAGGCAAATTTCATAAGTATATGTATATAAATATATGTGGTGATATTTTGTTCTTGAAATAAGTTGCAGAAAAACATAATACCATATATGCAAAATATATGTGAAAATAATTGTGTTTTCCACACATAAAAAGAATAATTTTTTTTTTTTTTTTTGAGTTGGAGTCTCACTCTGTCACCCAGACTGGAGTGCAGTGGCCGCTCCCAGCCACCGCAGCCTCGACCTGCTGGGCTCCAGCGATCCTTCCGCCTCAGCCTTCCAACTAGCTGGAACTACAGGCGCGCGCTACCACGCCCGGCTAATTTTGACTTATTGTAGAGATGAGGTCTCGCCAAGTTGCCCAGGCAGTTCTCAAACCCGCGGGCTCAGGCAATTCACTCACCTCAGCCTCCCAAGGCACGGGATTACAGGCTGAGCCACCAAGCCCGGCTAATAAATTTTTAAAAGCCTAAAAATATGAAGGGAAAGTGAAATGAGATATATCATTCTACAATATCTTATATTTTATAAAGAAACTATAAGCATGTGTTATTTGTGTAATTAATAATACAGAAAAAAGTTTAAATCAAATCTTACTTTTCCTTACTGACTTAGTGTATAATCTTACAGAGGCCTTTCCATTAAAAAAAAGTCTGAGGTCGGGCTCAGTGGCTCAGCCTGTAATCCCAGCACTTTGGGAGGCCGAGGCACGTGGACTGCCTGAGCCCGCAGGTTCAAGACCCGCCCGGGCAACTTGGTGAGACCGTGTGTCTACAATAAATAAAAAATAAGCTGGGCAGAGTAGCGCACGCCTGTAGTTCCAACTACTTGGAAGGCTGGGGTAGAAGGATCCCTGGAGCCCAGCAGGTCGAGGATGCGGTGGCCGGGAACGTGCCACTGCACTCCAGTCTCGGTGACAGAGTGAGACTCCAACTCAAAACAAAACAAAACAAAAAAAAGTCTGTCCCAATAACGTAATTATACTCATACTTAAAAACATGGCAACTCAGCAGGGCACAGTGGTGCATGCCTGCAGTCCCAGATACTCTGAATACTGAGATAGAAGGATCACTTCTGCCCAGGAGTCTGAAGCTAATCTGGCCAACAGCAAGACCCCATCTCTAAAAAAAAATTTTTTTAATTAAAAAAAATATGGTAGGCAACCCCTTCAGGTCCCCTCCCACTGTGGGAGTTTTTCTGTCCTCTCAATAAATCCTGCTTTCTAAAAAAAAAAAAAAAAAAAAAAAGGCAACTCCTTTCTGAATACCTGATTTTTTTTAATTATTAGCCAGTGAAATACCACTACTACTCTAATTTCCTAATCAATCTTTCTGCTTTACCATTCAAAAATCAGGAAAGGCTGGACACAATAGCTCACACCTGTAATCCCAGCACTTCTGGGAGGCCAAGGCAAAAGGAATGCTTGAGCCCAGGAGTTCAGGACCAGCCTAGACAAAATAGTGAGATTTTGTCTCTACAAAAAAATCAAAAAATTAACTGGGCATGGTGGTGTGTGCCTGTAGTCCCAGCTACTTGGAGGCTGAGGTGAAGAATCATCTGAACCCAAGAGGTCAAGGCTGTGGAGATCACTCCAGCCTCAGTGACAGATAAGACCCTGACTCAAAATAAAAAATAAAAAACAAGTGAGACATCTCTAGAAAGCACAGAAGAATTTACTTTTAGTATCGCCCCATTTCTTCAAGCAGTTTTATGCCTGAATTACGAGTTACTTCTTAATTTCCTAGGGCCTTAATAGTTTAAGACCCTATTTTAAAACAAGACAGATAAACATTTGTCATAGCCTTGTGACAATATCTTCACTTTTAGTTTCTGATTCCAAACATAAAACATCCATGTGAAAGGAGTATATAGTGAAGGGGCTCAAATAGAGTTTTATATTCATAATGTTTTACATAGTTCAAGCCAAAAAGATGTTTTCAAGTTGGGACAGAGAAGTAAAGCTATACATTTACCAATACTATAAAGAGAAAATCACACCAACTTGAAAATGATAACTGCAGGGAATAGGACAGCAAAATTAGATAAATGGAGAGTAGAAAACACACTTAAGTAGGTAAGGTAGAAAGTAAGAAACAGAAACATACTGCATCACATGGTGAAGGTGACACATATTTTGAAGGTGGAAAAAGGTACAATAACTTGACTATCCACAATGCCCCAGAAACAAACAGAACCACAGAAAGGGCAACAAAATACATATTTATACCGAAACACAGCTAAAGAGCTCAAAAATAAGTAGCTGGGAAACTTATTATCTGTCAAAGACAAAGAAGGGTCTACAGAGAACAGCAACTGCATTTCAACTCCTTTTTCCGACATAAAAAGAACTGTTCTTTTCCTGACCACTCATAAAGTTTTCACACTATAAAAAAGAGAGAGATGTGAGGCCTTGGCTTTTCAAAATGAAAATAGCAGATTAAAGGCATATATATGTGTATGTGTATACACACATAAAAATATATATTTAATATATATTTATTTTAAATATGATTACACAACTAGGAGTTTACTCAAAGACTTATGGTAAGAAAATATCATAGAATGCTACTTTATATAAGAATATAAAAATATATGTTTAGGTTAACTACCATAAAGTCAAGAATACCTATACAAACATTCAGTAGCAAGACCATTGTTTTGCCTCTAGAGGGCAAACATGGTCTTCTGAAAAAAATCTAGACAAGAGAAGTTACTTTCAGACTTTTATCAGAAAATTTAAGATGTCACAACAATAGAGGTTCCCAACCTTTTCTTGGTTATCAATGCCCTTAGGGTCTCAGTTATTTATTCCATAGCAACCACTAAGCAAAAGAAATATCTAACGGTTCTGTCTTATAAGTAGCTGCGTCCAAATTAACAAAAATGTATATCCTAACGCTTAGTAACCATTTAAAAAGTAATACACATAAATCGAAAGAAAAATGTTCTATTTCATCCTTAAATAACCACAAATAATTACTAATTTGTCGGGTATGGCTGTTGTGTACTGTATACAATTTCTCAAACCTTGAGATCAGATTAGATAACACCCTCATTTCCAGTTTCACACTGATTTTTGCACAGTATCTGATTTTTATCACAGCAACCTCAGAAAAACCAGATTCACAAAGATATGATACCACAGAAAAGTATGCAGTGTCACTTAATGCTGGAGCTGTGCACTATTTCAAATTAAGAGTCTGCACCACATAATGGAGTATCACTAAGTTTGCCTCAAAATTTTAAATATTCCATGGGTCCCCTGTGCATTAGCTGCAGCACACCAGAGTGCCTGGCCACAGTTTGGGAATCATGGCACTATAGTTTTAAATCCTATTAAATAAGCAAACTATTCACTACTTGTAAATAAAATTAACTACAAGCCAGGCATGGTGGCAAGCACTTGTAGTCCCAGATTCTCAGAAGGCTGAGGCAGAAAGATCATTTGAGTTCAGGAATTCAAGTCAAGCCTGGGTAACATAGCAGGACTCAGGTTCTTCAAGAAATAAAAATTAAGAAAACTACAATCAAGTTTTTAAAGACCTAAAAATTATTTTCCTATATCACTTGGAAAATCAGTTTTTCTTTTGAGCAATGAAAGAAACACTGTTAAATTCCTAAAGGAAGTTTTTTTTCCAATCTGAACGATGACTGCTGCCCTAATGTGGTTATTTTTATAAATATTAATGTATTAAAACCGTAAACTACAATTAGAAAGAAGAAAAATAGGAAATGTATTATGTATCTCCTCCTGAACGATAACTTTGCTGAATTTTAAAACAATACAAACTGATTCAGTCTTACTGCTTTCCATTTGCACTATACTAGCATTGAGAAGCAGAAATCCAGGAGTCAAATAAGATCAGAAAGTCTTGAAAACTCAAGAATATAGACAAAAATAGGGATATTAGAAGAAATGGCTTCTAAATTACTAGAAACACATTATACACCAACTCTTCTCACTTATGAAGTTCTATTCTTTAAAAAAAAAAAAAAAAAAAAAAATTCACAGCCATACAGGATAAGAGAAAACATGTGGCCCGTTTTTCTAAAAAATTAGGTCATTATAAATATAATCCAAAAAATCAGCCAGGCGTGGTAGCGCATGCCTGTAATTCCGGTAACTTGGAAGGCTGAGGCGGAAGGATCGCCGGAGCTCAGCAGGTAGAGGCTGCGGTGGCCAGGAGCAGTCACTGCACTTAAGTCTGGGCGACAGAGTGAGACTCCAACTCAAAAAATATATATATATATATATAAATCCCAAAACTTGTATCTAGAAAAATAAGAATAAAAATGGAATGCTGTTAATTATAAAGAAAAAAATTGCTTCAAAAGCTAAGGCAAACTACTAGTATGTACTTACCTGCTGAATGATTTTAGAAGTTTTCTGAAGATTCTCTCTGGGAGGGACTTTACCAAATAATTTCCAACCAGGAGCACTATGGACAACTGATTTAAGTTCCTTTGTCCTTTTTGGAAAAAGGTTTCTGAAACAGAAAAAAGTTACACGAATTGTGGTTTTCTGTAACCAGAAAGCTATTTAACTATAATTTTTACAGTAAAATTATTCCCGAGACAAGTACAAAATACTTTTAAATAAAATTATTTCTACTACTTATGCCAATATTAAACTAACAAGACTCAATTAAGAACACCTGGCTTGGTCGGGTTCGGTGGCTCAGCCTATAATCCCGCGCTTTGGGAGGCCGAGGTGAATGAATTGCTTGAGCTCACGGGTTCAAGACCCGCCTTGGCAACTTGGCGAGACCTCATCTCTACAATAAATCAAAATAATAAGCCAGGTGTGGTAGTGCACGCCTATAGTTCCAGCTACTTGGAATGCTGAGGCGGAAGGATCGCCAGAGCCCAGCAGGTCGAGGCTGCAGTGGCCGGGAGTGGCCACTGCACTCCAGTCTGGGTGACAGAGTGAGACTCCAACTCAAAAAAAAAAAAAAAAAATACCTGGCTTATATAGAAAAATCACCAGAAACACTAAAAAGATAAATAAATTGGAAGAAAAATGACAGTCATAAACAAAACATAAATATTTGTTTTAAGTAAGTTACAAAGCATAATAGAATTGAATATAAATGCACTTTACAATAAAAGTCAAAAATTTGAGAACAAAAAAGTTTTTTGCTGTTGTTTTGTTTTGGTTTTTTTTTGAGTTGGAGTCTCACTCTGTCACCCAGACTGGAGTGCAGTGGCCGCTCTCAGCCACTGCAACCTCAACCTGCTGGGCTCCGGTGATTCTTCCACCTCAGCCTTCCAAGTAGCTGGAACTACAGGAGCACGCTACCATGCCTGGCTGATTTTTTGATTTATTGTAGAGATGAGGTCTCGCCAAGTTGCCCAGTCGGGTCTCGAACCCGCAGGATCAGGCAATCCACTCACCTCGGCCTCCCAAAGCGCGGGATTACAGGCTAAGCCACCAAGCCTGGCTTAAAAAAAGTTTTAAAAAATCTAATAGTTAAAGGATTAAAGGATACACTATTTGGAAGAATACTATTACTTACAGTAATAATTTGTTACTTTGAAATTAAAGTACATCTACTGATCCTCCCTCATTGCTTTAATATCTGTATATGCAAACTGTTTTCCTATGAGAGCTATGTACAAGAAATCTTATTGCAGGAGTCAATATATAATCAAGGAAGAAAGTATCTCACTGAAAAATCTTTAAATACCTGCAGAAGTATCAGAGCTTTTACTATTATCTCCATGTGCTAACCAACCAAATTAAACACCTAACTGTATATATAAGCAGGAATGATATTCGATATATGTACCCATCAAAACAATATGACCAGAGTCCCATAGGTCAATGAGAAAAGAAACTGATGAATCCAACTGATTTATCATCCCTTGTATAAGCTAAGATATAAATGGACATTAAGAAAATTTTACACTCGCACATACAATCAGTTAGGAACAGTTCCAAATCAGTTAAAGTCCCAAATAACTAGGTTTATCTACACTCAAATACCATACTAATATATCTTAGAAGTATAGCATGGTGATAACAGAAAATATATCTTTAACAAGTTTGTTAAGGGACTCCTCAAAAGAATGTGGGTTAATCAATAATAAAGAAAACAAACACTCTTATTTCCTTAGGTGTGCAATGGAAATAAACACATGACACTAGAATAATTTCTATTTAAGATACTCTGGAGGTTTCATCTCAGAGACCATGCATGACTTAACTCTTCATAGGATTACTAAACAGGCCGGGCTCGGTGTCTCAGCCTGTAATTCCACGCTTTGGGAGGCCGAGGGGAGTGAATTGTCTGAGCCCGCGGGTTCGAGACCCACCTGGGCAACTTGGTGAAACCTCATCTCTACAATAAATGAAAAAGTTAGTTGAGCATGGTAGCGCACGCCTGTAGTTCCAGCTACTTGGAAGACTGAGTGGAAGGATCGCCAGAGTCCAGCAGGTCGATGCTGCGGTGGCCGGGAGCAGCCACTGCACTCCAGTCTGGGCAACAGAGTGAGACTTCAACTCAAAAAAAAAAAAAGATTACTAAACAGTTGACAGTTTTCAATAATGAATATGCTGAGGAGTAGGAATACCTGTAAGAAACAATCCCAAGCCTCAAAGGATGGCCTATTAATTTAAGCAATGTTTGATATACTGTGCACTACTTATTACATGTGCACCCTTCTGCTATGTGACAACAGACAAAATATCTTCAAGTATTTCTCCTTTGAAACAAACATAAAACTGTTTAGCTTTCCAGGTAAAAGGCACCGGGGAACACTGAAGGAGAAAGAGCCTCTCCTGTGGTTTCCAGCTGCTGCACAGTGTGTCAGCAGTATAGGTATGAAGACATCCAGTAAAACTCTGCTCAGTCACATGTCCAGACTAAGCTCTTGGCGAACCTGCAGCCTCAGTCTGGGGATGGCTTTCCCGCAACCCTCTCAGCATGGAAACCGACCCTACCAAAGGTTTCCTGCCAACACCAGTGTACCAGTTCTCTATGCAAGTCCTACACAAGCCATGTGTATACACAATTCCACCAGACAGTTCTCACTATTATACCGTAGAGCCATATTCCCTCTACAACTCCCATGTGACCTGCCCTGCGCCCTAAAGGTTTCCCATCCTACCTACACTGGATATCCACAAATAAAATAATGAAGTTGGATCCTTATTTTCTACCACATATATATAAAACTAACTCAAAAATGTACCAACGATCTAAATTTAAGAGCTAAACATACAAAACTCTTAAAAGATAACAGGGGAAAAAATTTTCATAACTTGGATTTAGTATTGTTTTCTTAAGTATGACACCAAAACCACAGGCAACAAAAGAAAAACATAATCAAAATGGGCTTTTTTGTATCACAGGACACTTTAAAAAGAGTAAAAAGACAACTCACCAAAACATAAAAATATTTTCAAATCATAGATAAGAGTCTAGTATTCAGAATACCTAAAGAGCTCTTATGATTCAACAAAAATAAATAATAAATGAACAAACAACCCAATTAAAAATGTGCAAAGGACTTAAATGTTTCTTCAAAGATCTACAAATGGCCACTGAACACACGAAAAGAGACTCAACATCATTTATCATTTATCACCAGAAAAATGCAAATCAAAACCACAATGAGATATTACTTCACACTCACTAGGATTACTAGGATTACTGTCCTAAAACACACACACACACACACACACACACACACACACACACACACACACAGACACACACACAAAATAACAAATATTGGCAAGGATAGGAAGAAATTAGAAACAGCTGGCATGTAAAATGGTGCAGTAGTTGTGGAAAAGAGCTTGGCAAGTCCTCAAAATGTTAAACATATACATACAGTACTATATGACCCAGAAACTGCATTCCTAAATATTTACCCAACAAATTGAAATCAGGAACTCAAAACAAAAATACACAAATGTTCATAGCAGCATTATTCACAGTAGCCAGATGGTGGAAACAACTCAAGTGTTCATCAACAGATGGATAAACAAAATGTGGTATACACATATGTATGAACTGAATTGTGTCCAACCAAAATTCATATGTTAAAGCTATAGCCTTTAGTCCTTAGAATGTGACTGTATTTGGAGATAGGGCCTTTAAAGATGTAATTAAGGTTAAACGAGGTTATATGAGTGAGCCCTAATCCAATATACCTAACCTAGTGTTCTCCTAAGAAGAGGAGAGATGCCAGGGAACCAAGAGTACAGCAGAAAGGTCACACAGAGCAAAAAGGTCATCTGCAAGCCAAGGAGACCTTGAGAGAAACTAAACCCATAAACACCTTGTGTTTAGACTTCCAGCCTCCAAAACTGTGAAAAAATTAATTTCTGTTGTTTAAGCCACCCAGTCTGTGGTATTTTGTTTTCGCAGCCCTAGCAAACTAACACAACATGCTGAAATATTTTTCAGCCAAAAGAAAGAAAAAAGTTCTGATGGATGCTACAAATATGGATGAACATTGAAAATATTATGCTAAGTAAAATAATAAGTTAGACACAAAGAAACTAAAATTACATAATTCACTTATGCAAGGTATCTAAATTAGGCCAGTCATAGAAACAGAAAAATGGAATAGAGATTATCAGGGGTTGAATGAGAGAAGAATGGGAAGTTATTTCTTAATGGGTACAGCATTTCTGTGTGGGATGACAAGTTCTGAAAACAGACAATGATAGTGGTTGTACAACACTGTGAATATACTTAATGTTACTGAATTGCAAAATTGTACCTTAAAATGGTTTAAATGGTAAGTTTCATGCCATGTATATTTTACTACGATTTTTAAAATGCATCAGGAAAATTGAAAGATAAACTACAGCCTGAGAAATTAATTGCTCTACATATGTCTGAGAAAAGACTTTTAACCAAACAATAAAAAAGAACTCATTAAGAGTTCAGCTCATTAAGAGTTGCTAAAAAAGGAAAGGTAAAAGACTTGAATAGATATTTTACCCAAAACAGTATATTAAAAGCTAATATGCCACATGAAAAGATGCAAATCAAAACCACAATGAGATACCACTTCACAACCTCAAGGATAGCTATAATTTTAAAAATACAGACAATAAGAAGTGTGTAGAAATCAGAATTCTCACCCATTGCTGGTAGGAATGTTAAAGAGTGTAGACATTTGGGGAAATAATTTGGTAGTGTTTAAAAAGGTAAACAGACCGGGCTCGGAGGCTCAGCTTGACATCCCAGCACTTTGGGAGGCCGAGGCGAGTGGACTGCCTGAGCCCGCGGGTTTGAGACTAGCCCAGGCAACTTGGTGGGACCTTGTCTCTACAATAAATCAAAAATGAGCCATGCAGGGTAGCACGCACCTATAGTTCCAGCTACTTGGAAGGCTAAGGTGGAAGGATTGGCAGTGCCCAGCAAGCTGTCGCTGAGGCGGCCTTCAGCATGCCATTCACTGCACTCCAGTCTGGGCAACAGAGCGAGACTCCAACTCAAAAAGAAAATTAAAAAGGTAAACATACAAACCCTGGCACTTCGACTCCTAGGTATCCACCCAAGAGAAATGAAAACATATACCCACACAGAGACTTGCACAAGAATGTTAATAGCAGCATTAGTCATAATAGCCAAAATGTGAAGACAACCCAAATGCCCATCATTTACTGAAAGTATAAACAAAATGTAATATATCCATGCAGTGGGATACTACTCAGCAATAAAAAGGAACAAGACTGATACATGCTACATATGTGGATAAACTGAAAAAATTATACTAAATGCAAGAAGTCCAGTGATTAGACTACATATTGTATACTTCTATTTATAAGAACTGTCAGGAAAAGACAAATCTACAGAGTTAGAAAACAGAACAATGACTGTCTGGGGCTGGGGGCAGGAGTTGGGATTAACTACAAATGACCACAAAGAACTTCTCTGCTGTGATGGAAATGATCTAAAACTAGATTATGGTGGTGGCTGCACAACTCTATAAATCTAACAATAATCATTAAATTGCACACTTAAAATTGAAGAACTGTGTGGTATGTGAATTACACCTCAAAAAAGACTAATGACTAAGTCGGGTATGGTAGCACAAGCCCATAGTTCCAGCTAATTGGAAGGCTGAGGAAGAAAAATCACCTAAGCCCAGCAGGTGAAGGCTGCAGTGGCCGTGAGCGTGCCACTGCACTCCAGCCTGGGCGATGGAGTGAGACTTCAACTCAAAAAAACAAAAACAAAAAACTAAAGACTATAAAAAACTATGAGAGTAACAATCAGAGATGATCAACAATACCAAAAATTGGTCTTTTGTCAAGTTTAGTAAAATAGATAAAACTTCCAGTGTAATTTTTTTAAAGATATAAATAAATAAAATGAAGAATACAGGCTGGGCTCAGTGTCTCAGCCTGTAATCCCAGCACTTTGGAAGGCAAAGGCAAGCAGATTGCCTGAGCCTGCGGGTTCAAGACCAGTCTCAGCAATTTGGCAAGACCTCGTCTCTACAATAAACCAAAAATTAGCTGGGCGTTGTCGCACGCGCCTAAATTTCCAGCTACTTGGAAAGCTGAGGCGGAAGGATCGCCGGAGCCCAGCAGGTAGACACTGGGTAACCGTGAGAGTGCCACTGCACTCCAGCCTGGGCAACAGAGTGAGACTCCAACACAGAAAATTTAAAAAAAAACAAAGAAGAAGAAGAAGAATACAGAGAAAGGCATAAAATCAGATACAGCAAAAATTTAATAGACAAGAGAATACTACAAATAACTCTCTGCCAACAATTTAGAATATTTTGACAAAATGGTCAGGTCTACAGAAAAATGTAACTTACTCAAACATACACAGAAGAAACAGAAAATGTTAATAGTGCCAAAACTATATTAAAAATTGAAAAAGCAGTTACAATTTTCCCTCCACAAAAATCAGACAGAATTTTTACAAAAACTCTACCAAATTTTTAAGATATTAATTGTACATGTTTTGTATGAACTATTTTAGAGACTAAAAGAACAAAAATGCCCTAATCAAATTTTCAAGGTCCCTATGACCTCAACAACAAAACCAGGCAAGAACACGTATATGACAGCAAAATTACAATGTCAATCTAACTCATGAACATAGAAGTAAAAATCCTAAGCAAAATATTAGTAAATTTAATACAGTATAATCTTGTACAAAGTAGATAAATACATCATGACTAGGCTGGGTTTGCCTCAGAAATGCAAAGGTAGTCAAACAGTAGGAGATTTAAATGTAATTCAAACATTAAAAGAATAAAAGAAAAACTATAGGATAGTCTCAATAAAAGCAGGAAAAAAAGATGGTAAAATTAAACACTTTGTTGATGATAGAAACTGTTAAAAGAGGACGAGAAAAGAACTTCCTTAAATTGATAAAGGACACTTACCAAAAACCTACAATAAATGTCATTCTTGATAAAATGCCAGAAACATGATATTTCACAATCAGGAACAACATTTCTATTCAACATTACCTAGTACAATTAAGGCAAGAAAGTTTCAAGGACTGGAACAGAAGAAGTAAGTCATTATTCACAGATATGAAAGTCTGCACTTAAAAACTCAAAAATCTGCTATCAAATTATTAGAAATAAAGAGTTTAGCTAACGGTTACCTTTAGGATCAAAAAACAAGCCCAATTTTGATTTTGTATGACTGACAACAGCTAGAAATTTTTAAAAGTTGAAAGAGATACAACAAGAATATACAACCAAACTTTTATACAGAAAAATGAAATAATACAATCTTATTGAAACACACTAAAAAAGACCTAATAGAAAGACAGTTCACATTTATAGAAAGGAAGACACTGTCATAAAAATATCAATTCTCCCCAAACTTATCTATAGATTTCCTGCAAGTCTCATCAGAAGTCCAACAAGATTTTTAGGAACTTGAAGAAAAACAACTTAAAATTTTATATTAAAGAATAAAGTCCATTTGTATACCTAACCCTGAATTGTACCCATCTTTAAAATAAAAATTTAAAAATAAAGAACAAAGTACCAAGAATAAGTCATTTTTAAGAAAAAAGGCAAGGATGAGTTGCCCCACCATATATCCAAATTTACCATTAACTCTATAATTTTTAAGACAGTGTCGTATTGGCTCAGGGATAAAACAAATTAATCAAGGAGAAGGAATACACAACTCAGAAACACACCCAAGCATAAACAGCAACAAAGATGTCACTGCAGAACAAGGACCAAAGGACAGAACATTTAATAAATGGTGCTGGGACATCCGACTCTCAATGTGAGACAGAATGATACCAAACACAGTCAGTTGCCAATGGATTAATTATATATGAAAGGAAAACTTTTTAAAATTTTAGAAAAAAAACAGAAGATAATTTTTGCTATAAGAGAAGAATCTAAAAATGAGACCCCAAAGCATTAATTTTGTTAAAAACTTGATAAAATCACCAACATAAAATGTAAGGACTTCTGTTCAAACGGCACTACAAATATGGAAGATAAATTCCAAAACATAAAAATGGGAAAAGATTAGTATACTGTACAGAAAATAAAAAGAATTCCAACTAATCACGTTCATAAAAATAGATAATAGCTATTAAGAGGTATTGCAGAAAAATAGAGAAAAGCTATTAAAAGGCATTGCAGAAAGAGGGAAATAAAGATAAATGGCAAATAAAGATACCTATCAAAAGATGCTTAGCCTCATTAGTAATAAGGGAGCTCACAAACTAAAAACAGAATTGCATTTTATATGCATTGAACTGGGCAAATCTAAGAAACCTGATAATACAAGGTTCAGAGAACAAGGAACACTGCTAGAAATTCATATTGGTGTAATCAAATTTGTTTCCAGCTCATAAAGTTAAACAGCTGCACACTCTACTATCTAGCAATTACACTCCTAGTTATATAACCAGAGAAAGTCCTGGACATGTATACTAGAAGACATATATAAGAACATTGAGGACAACACTGTTCAAAAAGAAAAAACCATTTTACAATACAAAAATCCACTGACAGAAGAACAGAAAACTTTGTCGTATATTCTCAAATGCAATATTATTTATTCCTCAGTGAAAATGAACCAAAGCTACATCCATAAACATGAAAGAGTCCTAAAAAATCATTGAGACGTCAAGGCAGGAGGACAGCTTAAGGCCAGGAGTTCAAGACCAGCATGGACAAAATAGTGAAACCCCATCTCTACAAAAAAAGTAAATAATTAGCCAGATGTACTGGCATACACCTGTAATTCTAGCACTTAAGAGGCTGAGGCAGGAGGACTGCTTGAGCCCAATGAACAAGGATTGTGCCACTGTACTCCAGCCAAGGAGACAGAGTGAGACTGTTTTTTGTTGTTGTTGTTGTTGTTGTTGTTGTTTTGAGTTGAAGTCTCACTATGTTGCCCAGACTAGAGTGCAGTGGCCGCTCCTAGCCACTGCAGCCTCGACCTGCTGGGCTCCAGCAATCCTTCTGCATCAGCCTTCCATGTAGCTGGAACTACAGGCACGTGCTACCATCTCTACAATAAATCAAAAAATCAGACGGGCGTGGTAGCGCATGTCTGTAATTCCGGCTACTCAGAAGGCTGAGGCGGAAGGATCGCCGGAGCCCAGCAGGTCGAGGCTGCGGTGGCCGGGAGCGAGACTCCAACTAAAAAAAACCAAAAAAACAAATAAGGTAATTATTTTCCCAATTATTCCAGTTCAGGGTTTCAAGAAGCTGGAGTCTATCCCGAGGCTCAGGGAGCAAGGCAGGAACCAAACCTGCACAGGCCACCATTGAAGGGTGAACTCACACACACCATACTCTCTCATACTGGCACAATTTAGACACACCAATTTACTTAACATGCACATCTTTGGGATGTGGACGAAGACCAGAATACCTGAAGAAACTCCACACAGCCGTGGGGAAAACATGCAAACTCCACACAAACAGGGGCCCCTGCCATGAATCAATTTTTTTCTCATTATCATTATAACAAAATGACATTGAAGGAAATGACATTGAACAGAATGACGTTATTATTTTTTTTTTTTTTTTTTTAGTTTTTTGAGTTGGAGTCTCCCTCTGTCACCCAGACCGGAGTGCAATGGCCGCTCCCGGCCACCACAGCCTTGACCTGCTGGGCTCCGGCGATCCTTCCGCCTCAGCCTTCCAAGTAGCTGGAACTACAGGCGCGCACTGCCACACCCGGCTGATTTTCTCATTTATTGTAGAGATGAGGTCTCACCAAGTTGCCCAGGCGGGTCTCGAACCCGCGAGCTCAGGCGGTTCACTCACCTCAGCCTCCCAAAGGCGCGGGATTACAGGCTGAGCCACTGAGCCCGGCAGAATGACGTTATTGAAGGACATGCTGCATACCATTTTTATAAAGCTCAAAAATATACTAAAACTAGAACAAAAACAATATTGTGGCAAAAACTATTGCTTCAAAAATAAGGGAAGTCAGGATGCTTGTTGTGTCTCAAGGGTGAACAAGACAATAAGATACTCACTAGTTATATTTTCACCATACTAATTGATAACATTTCATTTCTGAGACTAGCAAAGAGTTCACAAGAGAAATGCAGAATTACATGTATAATTAATTACAGCAAGGTAACCATAAAATAGAAGAAATTAAGTATTTTTTAAACAAACTTAGTGAAACACAGGTTCAAATAATGTGACCTGGCTAAGAATATAAACATAGCAGCAGACCACAAGCATAAGATAAAGTTATATCAAAGGACAGTAAAAACTGCTGATCAGGCCAGGCTTGGTGGCTCAGCCTGTAATCCCAGCACTTTGGGAGGCCGAGGTGAGTGGACTGCCTGAGCCCGGGTTCGAGACCTGCCTGGCAATCTGGCGAGACCTCATCTCCACTATAAATCAAAAATAGCCAGGCGTGGTAGCGCGCGCCTGTAGTTCCAGCTCCTTAGAAGGCTGAGGCAGAAGGATCGCCGGAGCTCAGCAGGTTGAGGCTGCGGTGGCCGGGAGCGGCCACTGCACTCCAGTCTGTGCAACAGAGTGAGACTCCAACTCAAAAAAAACAAAAAAAAAACAAACAAAAACTGCTGATCGAAAAATCACTCATGTGCAGAGTCACATGAGGGGTCTCATGAAAAACTAGAGGTTATACATATTAATACTGGACATCAGACATCTAAAACCACAAACTCTAAAATCACACCTAAAATGTCAAATATACATGAATCTTTGACTAAAGATTGTTATAAATTATATGTATCACAAAAAACCTGTCAAGACATACATGTTCATGTGCACAATGTGTAAAATTAATTTATAAGAATTTGGGGGGCTTCTAAAATTAACTCCAAGGAATATTAGCTTCTTTAGCCAAATAACAGTAGGTGTACTTTCTGCAGAACCTTGCTATGATAAGCAGAGATTAAAAAAATAAAACAAGTATGAGCCCACAAACGCTAAGAAAGGCCATTTAGAGCCGGGCTCGGTGGCTCAGCCTGTAATCCCGTGCCTTTGGGAGGCTGAGGTGAGTGGACTGCCTGAGCCCGCGGGTTCGAGACCCGCCTGGGCAGTGAGACCTCATCTCTACAATAAAT
>NW_007260589.1:378417-378638 GCF_000164805.1 Carlito syrichta
GGTGGCCGGGAGCGGCCAGTGCACTCCAGTCTGGGCGACAGAGTGAGACTCCAACTCAAAAAAATAAATAAATAAAAATAAAAATAAAATCAATAGTTTGTCTATCCTTGAGTATTCTGATTTAAAGATCTGGCACAGAGATTACTTACATTCTTTCCCAACCAGTCATTTTTCACTTAAAAAGACTTTCAGCTGACTATATGCAAAAACAGCACTTTTTT
>NW_007260589.1:378658-390476 GCF_000164805.1 Carlito syrichta
AGAACTACAGGCGCGCGCTACCACGCCCGGCTAATTTTTGATTTATTGTAGAGATGAGGTCTCACCAAGTTGCCCAGGTGTGTCTCGAACCCACGGCCTCAGGCAATCCACTCACCTCAGTCTCCCAAAGTGCGGGATTACAGGCTGAGCCACAAGCCCGGCAACTTAGGCTTTTTTAATTCCAATATTTTTCTTACTCAGGATCTTGACTTTACCGTTATTACAAATCCTAAAATGAAAAAGATAGAGAATTTTTATTTAATTAACACTACTTAACTAACCTAGGTGTTTTCAGAGATCAGAGCTATCACAAAGGAAGAGAATTCAATGTCACGTAATCTTTGTCAAACACACACACACTCACAAAACAAATTACAAGGCTGAAAATGAAGGTTGTAATTATAAAATAATATTTAGCTGCCAGAGACCTTAGAGAGCATCCAGGCCAAAGACTCTTCAAGAGTCAATGAACGTACATGAATAGTCTATAAGCCTCCTCAAACTGTATGCACAATTTGAAGTAAATGAAATGCTTTCAAACATTTTTATTGGCCAGTTGACAGTAACTTTCATCAGATTCTCCTAAGATTCAATGTGCCACCATACCATTCCCAAGAAAGATTCATGAACCCATAAAGACCTTATCAAGGTCACACCTCTAATAAGTGTTTTTGACAGGCCCCTTGCACAGCTCCTTTTCTTTCTAATCATATTCATCTTGTTCATGTCCTTCATATAACAATCAAGATGTAATAATTTCACAAGTATCCCTAATCTTTTCCATCCTACACATTGCCAAAATGCCTTCATTTAAGCAATTCAAAAACATACACCAGGCACAATGGCACACATCTGTAATTCCAGTACTCTGGGAGGCTAAGGAGGGAAGATCACTTAAAGCCAGAAGTTCAAGCCTACGGTGAGCTATAATCATGCCACTGTACTCCAGCCTGGGTGACAGATTGACATCCTATGGCAAAACAAACAAACAAAAAAACCATAAATCTGACAATATGTAAAAGGAAACACAAGATCAAGTAAGGTTTATTTTAGAAATACAAAGTAGCCGGGCTCAATGGCTCAGCCTATAATCCCGTGCCTTTGGGAGGCTGAGGTGAGTGGATTGCCTGAGCCCGAGGGTTCGAGACCTGCCTGGGCAGCGAGACCTCATCTCTATAATTAATCAAAAAAATCAGCCGAGCATGGTAGCACATGCCTGTAATTCCGGCTACTTGGAAGGCTGAGTCGGAAGGATCGTCGGAGCCTGCGGTGGCCGGGAGCTGTCACCGCACTCCAGTCTGGGCAACAGAGTGAGACTCCAACTCAAAAAAAAAAAGGGAATACAAAGTTCATTCAATACTTGAAATTCAATGTATTCCAAACAAAACCACAGACAGACAAGCAAACAAAAAAACTATAGTTAACATCATACATACTGGTGAAAAACTAAATGTCTTTCCCGAACTTGGAAGCAAGGTAATGATGGTCACTCTCACCATTCCCATTTAAAACTGTATTAAAAGTCCTAGCCAGTATAGTAAGACAAGAAAAACTAAGTAAAAGTCTCACAGATTAGAAAGGAAAAAATAAAATTGCCCTATCTGCAAACAACATAACTCCCTACATGGTCACATCATAAAATCTACAAAAAAGCTCCTAACAAGTTAGGTAGACTTTGCAGGATTACAGGATAAAAGGTAAGCACACAAAAATCAAGCATATTTCTATGTATTAACAATGAATAATATGAAACTAAAATTTTTTGAAGTATATCATTTATAATAATTCCAAAAATATTAAATATTTAGACATAAATTTAACAAAACATGGCAAGGATGCGCATGCTGAAAACTAAAACACTGAAAAAAGACACAGACATACTATGCTCAAGAATTGAACGATTCAACACAGTAAAAATGTCAATGTTCCCCAAGTTAATTAAGGATTAATTGCAAATAAAGTCAGGTTGATTCTAAAATTGATATGGGAAGGCAAAGGAAGTAGAATAGCTGAAACAATTTTGCAAATTTAATTACTTGTCTTCTGCATTAAAATGTGAGCTTTTTGCCACTTAATTGAGGAAAAAACATGAGCTCTATGATGTCACGGCAGCGAAGGTGAGCACTGTATTCATCGTTTTATCTCCAGTGCTGTGCTTTCACACCATGAAGGAAAGCCAGCTAACTTGGGGGTCTACATTGCTGTCTAACACTAGAGAGGATACAGTCTGCTGCTCTCCTATCAGGAGACCAAGTTACCTCTAAAACTCTGTCCCCCAACCGCACAGAAAAGGCCTGCTGTGAAAAAAATCACCTGTCCTCAAACTCAGTCTAAAGAAGTGCAGAGTCTAGTGAGCTACTATTTCTATGAACCTTTCTCTTCTATAAGCCGCTTCTAGGACTCATTCTCTTCCAATTCTTTTCACCTTCTACCTTTCTTATATACTCATCTGAATGCTACTTTTAAACTATAAATGCATTGAAAATAGGATTCATGTAACCTTCACAATGCTCTGCATTCAGGAAATACTTTATTTTTTAAATAACAGAGAATGAAATTGACTTTTTCTTTTAGTGTATAGATCTGTGTGACTAGCACCACAATCGAGGTACAGAACAGTTTAATCACCCCAAAAAACTCCCTTATGCTACCTCTTTGTAGTCATACCCTCTCGTAACCCCTGAAACAAGCTTGAAGATGGACATGCAAACCAGATTCAGTGCCAGAGGAGCAAATCTTGCTTGCCCCATATAGTGAGTGAATCCTTATAATTTTATGTTGCCTGGACGTCCAATTTGAATATGTTTAACTTTCTCATACCAGAAGCTGGGTTCAGCCATCCCTGATACAGCTTCCAGTTCTACACCTCCTCTCAGTTCCTCACCGTGGATCTCCTGTGATCACCTACCTACAGAAGAGTTAGATACGACCCACTTTACTGGCCCCACTGATCACCAGACCCTACATGGACTAGGCAGACATGCCACAGTGACCTCCTAGAACTCTTACCTGCTTACGTTAAGCCCATCAGTTAGATCTCCTCAGAGGAAACCTGCTTGGAAAACACCCTGAACCCCAAAAAAGTGTTAGCCAATAGCCCCCAACCTATCCTGATGCCGGCCAAGCTACACGTGGCCTTCGGGCATGCCAAGTATTCCCAGGGCCTGTGAGTAATAAAATCTTTATTTCATTTTGTGTCTTTTATGATTGCTGAAGGAGTGTTCTCCATTCTTAAAGAACTTAAAATATCCCATTTCATGCCCCCTGCTAATATCACACCAAAGCACTTCAATTGAAGTTTGCATCACTGGCTTCAACAGAAAGGCTTTATTCTAGTTCCTTCTTTTCTTGGAATATAGTTGGTGCTCAAATATGTTTGATGAATGAACAAAAGGAGAATTTACACAAACAGAGATTAGAGAGAGGAAGAAAATAACCAGGTACGTTATTCCAACTGGAAAAAATTGCCAACACAAGTAGGAAATAGGGCATTTCATTTCCTTGCTCCCGAATGCTCAACAACTTTACCACCTATGGAAGAGCTTCAATTCTTTACCCTACCATTAAAACTCTTCACAATTTGGACCCAAATTCCTTTACAACATTAATTCGTACCACTCTCTTTTAACACCTAGGAAAAATACACAGTTGCCCCTCAGCAGCCATGGGAGATTGGTTCCACAACTTCCTTCAGATACCAAAATTCTTGGATGCGCGAGTCCCTTACATAAAATGGTGTTGTGTTGCTCCCGTATGCTTTAAATCATCTCAAGATTATTTATAATACCTAATACAATGTAAATGCTATGTAAATAGTTATTATATTTTTAAGAAAACAACAAGACAAAAAAGCCCAACGTGTCCAGTACAGATGTAATTATTTTTCAGAATATTTATAACCCAAGGTTTGTTGAAATCCATGGATGTGGAGCCCACATACAGAAAAGGCCATGTGACTGTATGTGTTTCTGGCAGGCCTATACGCAGCTCCTGCTCTTTGCAATGGCCTTCTTCCCAACTCCTATGGAAACAGCAGCCCAAAGCCGCTATTTTTATAGCTTATGGTCCTGCCCTTACAGTTAGTACTGATTAACCTGAACTGTTGATAAAACAGGGACAAGTTCATATATAGGCTAAGATAATCAGATTCCCAAAAATTTTAAATAGAAGTCTTAGAGAATGAGTCAATCAACAGTTGGAGAGTGCTTGGACTGATAAATCATACAGAGATGGGACAGCGTCACAGGGCCTTTAAACAGAAACCATACAATGACCAACCAGGAGACAGGAAAAAAAAAAGCCAAACACCAAACATCTTATGGAAGACAGAGAAACCATTGTTACTGGCACTGTGTAACCCGGTATAGCTTATTTTCTCTCTTCAAGTCCAGAAGACACTTATTATATGTTAACAATAAACTATTTACAGTAGCTTAAGTGGGTTTCTGCTCCTTAAAACATTAAGGATAACCCCCAAACTCTGTACTCTCTTTCACACATTCTGCACTTCCCTCCCTATGCTACAGATAGCTATATACACATCTAATCTCCTGTATATTAAAGCTTAAACTAAGCTGGTTATACAAACGTAGAACTGGTATATACATCAACTCTTTAAAAGGTTCTATTTTTGTACATGAAATGATAGCATCAAGAAAGTACAAAATAACCTCCAGAAGAAAATATTTGTAAATCATGTATCTGTAAGCATCTAGCATCCAGAATACATAATGGATTCATATAACTTAACAACAAAGATGTACACAGTCCAATTAATATGGGCAAAGGACTTGAATAAACATTTCTCTAAAGACAATATGCAAAGGAACAATAAGCACAAGATGCTCATCAGTAGTTATTAGGGAAATGCAAACTAAAATCACCATGAATACTACTCCACACCCATCAGGATAGCTAAAATTTGTTTTTAAAGGAAAATAATGTGTTGGTAAAAATGTGGAGAAACTAGAATCCCCATTCATTGCTGATAGGAATGTAAATGGAGCAGCTGCTATAGAAAACAGTTTGGCAGTTCATCAACGAGTTAAACACAAAATTATCATATGACCCAAAAATTCCACTCCTGAGCATAATACCCAAAAAAAAATAAAAACTCGTGTTCAGGATATCTGCCCAAAGCGATTAAAATCAGTACGTTAAAGAGATATTCTGCACTCCTACATTCAATGTAGCATTATGCACAAAATCCAAGTGTCCATCAATAAACAAATGGATTTTTTAAATGTGGTATACATACACAACGGAACATATTCAGCATTAATAAAATAGAAAATTCTGTCATTTGTGACAACATGGATGATCGCTGAGGAAATTATGTTAAGTGAAATAAAGCTAGGTACAGAAAAACAAATACCATATAATCTCATTTATATTTGGAATCTAAAAAGTAGAGAGTAGAATGGTGGTTGCCATTAGACTGTGGTGGAGGCACAGTGTAAAGGAAGCAAGGGAGATACTGATCAACGGGTATAAAGCTTTAGAGAGATCAGAGGAATAAGTTCCGATATTCTGTTGCACAGCACACTGACTATAGTTAATAATAATGTATTATATATTTCAAAACAGTTATGAGAGAGGGTTTTTAATGTTCTTGCCAAAAATAAAGGATAAATATTTGAGGTGACAGACATGCTAATAAGCCTGATTTGATCATTCCACAATCCAAACGTACAGCAAAACTTCACAATGTGTCCCATAACATGTCTCAGTTAAAAATAAAACTTGAAAGAAAAAAAAATCAGTGTTCAAACAAAAACTTGTACACAAATGTTCCTAAGTACTATCCATAACAACCAAAAGATGGAAACAACCCAAGTGTCCATCAAAGGATAAATGGATAAACAAAATGTAGTATACCCATAAAATGGACTATTATGCAGTCATAAAAAGGAATGTTGTACTGATGCAACAACATGGACAAAACCTTGAAAACATTCTAAATAAAAGAAGCCAAACACAAAAGGCCACAATTACTATTTATATGAAATATTCAAAATAGGCAAATCCAGAGAGACAGAAAACAGATTAGTAGTTGCAAGAAAATATGGAACAAGGGGGGGATGGAGGGGACTTCTTAGTGGGTACAAAGTTTCCTTTTGCGTGGATGAACTGTTCTGGAACTAGATAATGGTGATAGCTGTACAACACTGTGAATGAATTAAATGTCACTAACAGTAAATTTTTTTGTATATATGTCTAAGTCAGCTTGGGCTGCTATAACAAAATACTACAGATGGGTGGCTTAACCAACACACATTTGTATCTCGTAGTTCTGGAAGCTGGGAAGTCCAAGACCAAGGTGTCAGCAGACAGTGTCTGGTGAAGGCTCTCCCTGGTTTTCAAACAGCTACTTCTCCACTTTCAAACAGTTACCTATCCTCACATGTGGAAGAGGTGGAGTGGGAAGCAACCTCTCTAGGGCTTCTTGTTATAAGGGTACTAATCCCATCATTAGAGAGTCCCACCCTCTTGACTTCTAATTACTTCCCAAAAGCCCCTCCTTCCAATATTATTTCATTAGGGTTTAGGGCTTCAAAATATGAATTTGGGGACGAACACAAATGATCAGTCTATAGCTATATATATATATATATATATATATATATATATATATATATATTTTTTTTTTTTTTTAGCAAAAAGTAGTTTATTTAGTAAAAGGACAGAGGGAGTACACTTCAAAGAGAGGATGGAGTAAGCCTGAGCTGGAATAGCTCAAGAGCCACATTTTACCACAATAAAAAAATAGGTTTATAAAGCTGAATATTCAATTATCAGTTTTTAAAATATCGTTGCCAATAAACTCTTGCTCCTTCCTTCCCTCTTTCCATTTATGTATGTATGCATGTGTGTGTGTGTGTGTGTGTGTGTGTGTCAGGGTCTCACTCTGTCACCCAGACTGGAGTATAGTGGCACGATCATGGATGGCTCACCACAGCCTCAACCTCCTGGCCTCAGGTGATCCTTCCACCTCAACCTCCCAAAAAGTTGGGTCTAAAGGCATGAAGTACCATGTCCAGTTACATTTCTTAAAAGCTGTTTATAGAGACAAGGTCTCACCATGTTGCTACACTAGGCGCCTCCCAAAGCGCTGGGATTGTAGATATGAGCAACTACACCCAGCCCTCAACTCTTACATCTTTCAACAGGAGTTAGTTTCCAAACCAAAAGCCATATCTAAAACACATACTTTTAGCCGGGCTCCATGGCTCAGCCTGTAATCCCGCACCTTTGGGAGGCTGAGATGAGTGGACTGCCTGAGCCCGCGGGTTCGAGACCCGCCTGGGCAGCGAGACCTCATCTCTACAATAAAGCAAAAAATCAGCCGGGCGTGGTGGCGCATGCCTGTAATTCCGGCTACTTGGAAGGCTGAGGCGGAAGGACTGCCGGAGCACAGCAGGTCGAGGCTGCGGTGGCCGGGAGCGGCCACCGCACTCCAGTCTGGGCGACAGAGTGACTCCAACTCAAAAAAATAAGTAAATAAATAAAAATAAAACACATACTTTTGTAAAATAAGAACTATCTCGAGGAGATTCACTTTTTTCTTTCTGGCTCTGCATGTTATTAAATATATTAAGTAGAAAACCAAACTCTACTAGTTAAGACTATTTAAACAAAATATTATGACTGTTCTATCAAAAGCTATTTCTTCTACATGAACTGCTTTTAAGCTTTATCAAATCTAAAATACAAGTCTCTAACTCCTGAGTTGAGTGATCCTCCTGCCTTGGCCTCCCAAAGTGCTAGCATTCTAGGTGCTCTGAGTCACCACGCCCAGCCCCAAATCTAAAATACAGATTAATATTTAAAATTACTCCTGACAGGGCTCAGTGGCTCAGCCTATCATCCCAGCACTTTGGGAGGCCGAGGTGAGTGGACTGCCTGAGCCTGAGGGTTCAAGACCAGCCAGGGCAACTTGGCAAGAACTCGTCTCTACAATAAAAATAATAAATAAATAAATAAATAAAAATTAACCAGGCATAGTAGCATGTGCCTATAATTCCGGTTACTTGTAAGGCTGAGGCAAAAGGACCGCCAGAGCACCGCAGGTAAAAGCTGGGGTGACCGTGAGAGTGCCACTGCACTCCAGTCTAAGCGATGGAGACTACAACTGAAAAAAAAAATTAAAATTATGAAAAACTGCCAGGCGCAATGGCTCACACCTGTAATCCCAGCACTCTGAGTGGCAGAGGCAAGAGTACTGCCTGAGCCCAGGGGTTCAAGAACACCCTGGGCAACTTGGCAAGGCCTTGCCTCCACAATAAATCAAAAAATTAGCTGGGAATGCTGGCACATGCCTGTGGTTCCAGCTACTGGAAGGATGAGGCACAAGGATCGCCTGAGCTAGCAGGCAGAGTATACAGTGGCCATGAACATGCCACGGCACTCCAGTCTGGGCGACAGAATAAGACTACAACTCAAAATAAATAATAGGCCGGGCTCAGTGGCTCAGCCTGTAATCCAGCGCTTTGGGAGGCTGGGTGAGTGGATTGCCTGAGCCTGCGGGTTCAAGACCCGCCTGGGCAACTTGGCGAGACCTCATCTCTACAATAAATCAAAAAATTAGCTGGGCATGGTTGCACGCGCCTGTAGTTCCAGCTACTTGGAAGGCTGAGGCAAAGGAACATCGGAGCCCAGAAGGTCGAGGCTGCGGTGGCTGGAAGCGGCCACTGCACTCCAGTCTGGGTGACAGAGTGAGACTCCAACTCAAAAAATAAATAAATAAATAAATAAATAATAAATAAATAATCAAAATACAAAAAACAGAGTGCAAGAAAAAGCTACTGAAACTGAGGTTAACCTGTTAAGTTAATTTGAAAATCTAAAGACATTAACTTCAAAGCTAGTAATAGTATTAAGGCAATATTTATAAAACATAATGTAGCATTTATTTTACAACGCTTCAGTTACAGATGGTGTATTACGGATTTTATTAAAAGCTATGCAGTTATCACAAGTACTTTACCAAAATCTATACGTATAAGTTAGTCTTTAAACACAGACTATTTTACAAACACACCAGTAACTAAAGAGTTTTAAGCTTTACTCAAACCCCAAGTCTCTGGCTTAATTTAATCCTTTAAAAGAGTACCAGAGGTTAAATCAGTTATGCCTCTCTGTGAAAATCTGAACTTCAAAAATATTTCATCTGTTTACCACAGGTTGAATCTATTATACCTGCGATATTACTTAGAGTACTTACTGCAGTTAATATACAATTGAACTTGCTTAGATGGCTTCCTAATATGCTTAACTACAACTCCCCTCCAACAATCAATTATTCAGTCCTACCTCACACTGATACAACTTGATATTTCTCCTACAACATCATCTCCCAAAGATAGGGACTGGACACACTTTGAGAATGAATAGTATTAAAGTTACAAGTAGAGAGGTCCCAGCATGGTCCTTCATTTAGTTATGTAACTTCTGGTATCTTTCAACAAGTTAATGTTGGTATTCCTATTATAAACAGTATAAAATTCTATATCTCTATGCAGAGACCAAAAAAAAAAAAGAGACCAAGAGTATGGTCCCTACCTTCAGGGAGCTTGCAATTTAGTAGCAGAGACATATACATATACAAGTAATTACGGAAGACTCAATATTTTGTTTTTACCTTATTCAATACTCAAAAATGGCTGATGAGTACACTGTTAAGATCCACTTTTATGAAACAATGTATAGAATTTCTATAATGGATGTAAAAATTTGATTTTGAAACAACTTACACCCCGAGGATTTATACCCCTTTAAGTTGTTTCCTTCATGGGCCACAAGAGCGAAACATCTAGCCTAACAGCTGTTCTGCCTCTTTTCCACCCTTCAAATTCCTTACAAAACATGGTCAGCACATTTCTTCACATGACTATCTTTAAGTCATCTCAATTCCCTCAGAACAAAATTCAGGTTCAAAGTTTATCTTCATTAAAGCTTCACGGAAAGACTACAAGTGGAAGTGTATGTCAATGTATTAGCCATTCCTTCCAGCAGTTAATATTATTTATATCAACTATCTGGATATCACATTTTTACAAGGAAAGACTAACAAGCACCCACAAACTACCATAACTCTCCGAGTCCCAGTTTCTCCCAAATCATCTGCCAGACTGCTATACAAGAGTCAATGTTCTGAAACACAAGTATAAGCATGTCTCCCTTGATAAAAAAAAAATCCATCAAAGGTTCCATGTACTGCCACTCTTCATTGAATTAGCTCAAATCACTTAGTTCTGTCAGACAAATTTTAGCTCCCAACAATTTAGCCCCAACATTTTGGTCTCAGTTTTTGACACTGTCAGACAAATTTTAGCTCCCAACAATTTAGCCCCAACATTTTGGTCTCAGTTTTTGACACTGTCAGACAAATTTTAGCTCCCAACAATTTAGCCCCAACATTTTGGTCTCAGTTTTTGACACGCTATCTTACATGCCCTGGGGGCAAGCATACTAATGAGAACCTGCAGTCTCAAAAAGTGCTGTGCTATTTCATGTATAATTTTGCATATGCTATTGTTACTTGTACTCTCTTCGGCCTCATTCCAACTTAAACCCTCATCACTAGTAAAAGACTAAACTTTCATGTTTTATCTACTGTGAAGAGAGCCCTAACATCTACCCCAAAGTTAATCACCTCTTCCTCAGTGCTACTGATGCATCCTTGTCTCTCTTTTATAACACTAATCACATAATATTGTAATTACTGATAGTATAGGACTCCCCATCTTAAATTTTTCAATAAAATGTCCTGTTTACCTAATTTCCTTAGTGACTAGTATACATAATAGGGATCACTAGCATTTGTTGAATGAATACATAGTAAGAAAATTACAAACGAGCTCATAAGAACTAAAAAAGGTTCTACAGCAATCTTTAAATGTCTGACGGTGATCATGTAAAATAATTGATTTATTCTTTGTGGCTCTAAAGGGAACACTGGGACCAGGAACATTAGAAAGAGATACACTGTGCTTCAACATAAAGAATCTTCTAACAATTAATCATCTCAATAGGCTGCCTTGAGGAAACAGCTCCACGGCAGTAAAAGAATTCATATAAGGCTAAATACATCTATCAGGTATCTAAGCCCTCTAAGAACAATAAGGCAGACACTTAGCTCTAGGGTGATTGTTGGTGCTTTGTTTACATTTTGCTCATGTCTGACCTAGAAGTACTTCCTGAACTGATGATATGCATGACAGAATTTGTCTTCCAGTAGCACTGGTGGAAACCTGATGCAGACCAAGATAATTGTCTCTTTTTCCCTATGTAGTATTTTGCTTCCATTAAATGGACAAATAAATCTAAAGACTGTGTTTCAGTGGTGTTACAGAAGAGCAAAACAATCTTACCTACACATCAAAATTAAGGGGCTAGTTGCTATTTTACTTAAGAAAATTTTTATACTGGTTACTTTTTACAGTAGACAAGCCATATAGTGGTTATCTTCCAAAATTTTTCCTCATGCAGTATAGTTCTCAGTTATGTTATTTGTAAGCCCAGTTTTAAAAGTTAATCCTTATCCTAGTATTACCCCACCACAAGCTCAACATGCTGGGCTCAGGTGATCTTTCTACCTCAGCTGTGGTGGTGCGCACCACCACACCTGGCTAATTTTTTGATTTATTGTAGAGACAAAGTCTCACCAAGCCGGGCTCGGTGGCTCAGCCTGTAATCCCGCGCCTTTGGGAGGCTGAGGTGAGTGGACTGCCTGAGCCCGCGGGTTCGAGACACGCCTGGGCAGGCGAGACCTCGTCTCTACAATAAATCAAAAAATCAGCCGGGCGTGGCAGTGCAC
>NW_007260589.1:390647-397522 GCF_000164805.1 Carlito syrichta
GAGTGAGACTCCAACTCAAGGAAAAAAAAAAAAAAAAGTCTCACCAAGTTGGGCTCAGGCTGGTCTCGAACCCTTGAGCTCAGGCAACCCTCTTACCTCCCCCTCCCAAGGTGCTGGGATTACAGGCATGAGACACCACGCTCGGTCTTATCCCTAGTATTCTTGATAGGGTTACTGTGCTTCTGGGAATAGATCACAAAGAAGGACAGTATCCTCTAGTTATCTGTTCAATGTTGTGCTCGTTACTTGATATAATAATTACCAGCCAGGTGCAGTGGCTCACATCTGTAATCCCAGCACTTTGGGAGGTTAAGGTGAGAGGACTGTCTAAGTCCAGATGTTAAAGACCAGCCTGGGCAGAATGGCAAGACCTTGTCTCTAAGATAAATTAAAAATATTGGCTGGATATGATGGTGCACACCTGTAGTTCCACTTACCTGAAAGGCTGAAGCAGAAGGATCACCTGAGCCCAGCAAGTCAAGGCTGCAGTGGCCATGACAGTGCCACTGCACTCCAGCCTGGGCAACAGAGTAAGACTCCAACTCCAAAAAACAAAATAATAATTACCTATCAGAAGTTTTATTTGATTATTCTGAATAACAAACGTTGGTAACCAACACACAATTCTGAATCACAACAAATCCTCTGTCTTCCAAATAATATTCATGTATTGTCAATCTCTCGGATTCTAGGTAGTATCAACAAAGCGAAAAAGTCACTGAGGGCAGGGACGTCAAGAGCTATGTAAGTAAATATGCAACTTAAATTGTATCGCTCTTCAAAAATACAGAAACCACTTATTGAGTTGGGATCTATTGCTTTTCTAACACTTCAATAACTTACTTTAGAACTCAAATTTCTGTACAGCATACCTTCCTGGTAACAAACAATGAATTTTTTCCCTTGTGGGTGAATGGGATTTTAATTCCATTTGCTAGATTTACTCTGGTGCTTGCAGGAGAAAATCTCCTTTCCTTTTAGTACTGGAACTCAAACAAGAATATACTGTGTGCAACTTTACACTGCATTTTTCTTACCCTTTGATACATGTACTTTTAAATGCCTGAAACTATCACACTATCAACCTAAACTTTTAGAGTCTAAAGTGAACTGTATATATACAACCTATTATTAAAAAATATTTTAGGCCAGGTGCAGTGGCTCACACCATTAATCTCAGTTCTTTGGGAGGCCAAGGAAGGAGGACAGCTTGAGCCCAGGAGTTCGAGACCAACCTGGGCAACAAAGTGAGACCCTGCCTCTACAAAAATTACAAAAACTAGCTTGGCGTAATGGCACACACCTGTAGCCCCAGCTACTCAGGAAACTGAGGCAAAAGGATCACCTGAGCCCAGGAAGTCTAGGCTGCGATGAACCATGATAGCACCACGGTACTCAACCTGGGCAACAGAGTGAGACACTGACTTAAAAAAAAAATTTTTTTTTAGTTGCACAATATGGCTTGTTAAGAAGCCATCAGTGAATGAGAACATTTGGGAGGTTAAAAAGGAGAGTCACAGAAGATACTTTTAAAAGTAAGTGGCTAGAAACACCAGAAAGGCACTGAGGTACGCCAAGTGGGAAAGTCAGAAAGATATGGAAATAATCTGTGGCAATACTTTGAAGCCAGTGGGCCAAAGTACTAACTGCAGGGCTAACTTCCACCGAATATTTATTATCTGCCACGATGTTTCTCTCTACAAACCTCTTCAAACTCATTTTCCAGCAGTTTCTCATGTCTCTAACCATACTTCTAAATCCTTCCATTTTCTTTATTGTCTTCTCACAACCTTAACAAGAATAATGTGGAAACAAAGTATTTAGCTTTAGTTTTATATTCCTTGTCCTGCTTTTCAAAAGCAGATAATGTGAGCATTTTATGTTTTCTAACAAGAAAAGTAAACTATTACAGTTCTTGAATAATTTTTTCCTGGGAAAATAAAAAAGTATTTCCCCTACTTGATTACAAGATGGCTACAAACAGACTAGATGAAAATCAGATGTGGAAATTTCACATAGTGTCCAGTGTATGATGGGCAGTTATACATTACAGTATTTGGGGAAATAGGAGAAAACAGACATCATCTGATTTCACAACCCTCATGTTCAGTTTCAAATTTAAAATCATTTAATCTGTGTGGGGTTAGAGAAAGACAGAAGGAAACACTTTTTAACAAAGTTCCTAACATAAAATTCAAATTAAAAAGAAACTGAAAAGCAAATTCAAAGGTTAGTTAAACGCATCATCAATTTTACTCTCAAACTGACTCCAAGGAAGAGCATGACTTGTAGCTTGGCTTCTAAGGTAAACTTCTCTTAATTGCAGGAAAGAGCCTGCTGAAAACCCAGGCAGTCACATGGGTTTCCCTTGCTTTCTTCTTTTGGACACAGAAATAAGAAGTGCAAGAAAGGCTGAAGCAGCAAATTTTGGAAGAGAGAAAGTCATGTGCAGTGTGCAGGATTTCTTCTTAAAGCCATGGAAAAGAATTAGCAGCAGAAGGAAGGAGAGTTAACACCTTTCTCTGATAAGTTATAAATAAGAAAAGTAAAGTTATGCTGCCACATTGAGGAGAACGGTGGAAGGCGTTACAAGTTAAAACTTTCACAAAACAGACAAGCATGGCTACCCAAACAGCATAAAATGAAAACAAAAGACCTTTCCCCATCAATAAAAAGGAAGTTAAGGTTTAATTAAGCGGAGATCATTTTTCAAGCTAGTAAGGCAAGCAAAGTACGTTTTTATTTTTGTATGTTTCTCTGTTCTCTATTATATCTGTTTATACACATCAATTAGATAATACCTAAATATGACCCAATTTTAAATCATCAAAGCAATGTGAGTTATAAATATGTGTTCTATCTTCTTTCAGTTATCACCTGAGGAGTTATTACCTATTAACTTAAGCCAATATTTCAGTGATTACAGTCTGGGAACCACATGTATCAGAATCACTTGAGGGCTCTTTTAAAATGTTGAATTCCTGGTGAATCCCACCCAAGATCTACTGAGTCAAAAGTGGGACCCCAAGGAAGCAGCAGACTTAACCTTCCCCCTTTCCAGGTAATTTTATTTTTATTTAACTTAAAAAAAAAATTTTTGAGTCAGGATCTCGTTCTGTGCCCAGGCTGGAGTGCAGTGGCACAATCACAACAACTGGGCTCAGGTGATCCTTCCATCTCAGCATCCTAAGGTGGGAAGCATCCTGTATCTGGGACTACAGGCATACACTACCATACTCAGCTAATTTTTTCTTTTTTTTTGAGTTGGAGTCTCACTCCGTTGCCCAGACTGGAGTGCAGTGGCCGCTCCCAGCCACTGCAGCCTCGACCTGCTGGGCTCCGGCGATCCTTCCGCCTCAGCCTTCCGAGTAGCCGGAATTACAGGCGCGCGCTACCACGCCCGGCTAAATTTTTTGATTTTTTTTATTGTAGAGATGAGGTCTCACCTGCTCAGGCGGGTCTCGGACCCGCGGCTCAGGCAATCCACTCACCTCTGCCTCCCAAAGACGTGGGATTACAGGCTGAGCCACCGAGCCCGGCTATTTTTCATTTATTTTTGTAGAGACGAGGTTTCGCTATGTTGCCTAGGCCGGTCTCAAACTTTGGCACTCAAGCAATCCTCCAGCCTCAGCCTCCCAAAGTGCTGGGATTACTGGCATGAGTCACCACACCCAGCCCCTTCCAGGTAATTTTAAACACTAAAGTTTAAGAATCAGTACATTAGGGTTCAAGCAACTATCAACCAAAACTATCTGGGGACAATTTTTAGTGTAGCTAACAGTTCCTAGGGAGAAATAAGCAGTCTCAAAAAGGACAGACACACTTTCCCTTTGTGAATACATCTAGAGATGGATAACATGCATCGCTTCAAAAATCTCCAAATGTTTCCACTCCTTCCCAAAACCTTCCTGCCACAACATACGAAGTATGAAATGTATAAGTAAGCCAAGTTAAACATTTCATGAACTTACACTAAAAAGTTGGCTTTGCCTGTACATAAAAGTTCCTTAAAACAATAAAAGATACAAATATTTTAATCTTTCTCAACATTCCTTCCTTTCAGTTCCTTCTCAGATTCACTTTTCAGTCAAAGCTTCAAGACTTCTGGAAATTTTATATCACTACACCAGAATCCATTTTAACACTCATCCGATCCCAAGTACAAATCGCTTAAAAATCTCCTACTGCATAAATTGTGTAATTTTTTCTCAGATAGTACAAAAAATTCATTCCAGTATCTTCCTTTCTTCAAATCAGTGAATTTAGTGGTGGAATTAGGGAAGGGATTATAATAGTCATGCTATAGTCATTTGAGCCGGGTTCGGTAGCTCAGCCTGTAATCCCGCGCTTTGGGAGGCTGAGGTGAGTGGACTGCCTGAGCCCGCGGGTTCGAGAACTGCCTGGGCAACATGGCGAGACCTCATCTCTACAAAAATCAAAAAATTAGCCGGGCATGGCAGCACACGCCTGTAGTTCCAGCTACTTGGAAGGCTGAGGCAGAAAGATCGCCGGAGCCCAGCAGGTCGAGGCTGCGGTGGCCAAGAGTGACCACTGCACTCCAGTCTGGGTGACAGAGAGAGACTTCAACTCAAAAAAAAAAAAAAAAAAAAAAATTTGAATCCTCACAAGATATGGCACATAATAAATACAAAGCATGTGGAATTACCTCATTTAAGCTTCATGACAATTCCATGAGGTAGACATTATTATGTCCATTGCATGAATGCGTTGCCTAAGGTGCAAAGAGGTCCAGAATTACACAGCTAGTAATCTAATTCAAACCCAGGCAGCCAACTCCATGGGGTCTGTCTGTCACCCAGGCCTCAAATTCCTGGGCTTGCAAGATCCTCTCAAATAGCTAAGCCTCCCAAATAGCTGGAACTACAGGTGTATGCCACACCTGGAAAATTTTTAAATATTTTGTAGCAATGAGGTCTCACTATACTGTCCAGGCTGATCTTAAATTCCTGGCCTCAAGTGATCCTCCTGCCTCAGGCTCCCAAAGCCTGAGTCATGAGTCACTGTGCCAAGCCCAGAACCAGCATTTTAGCTACCATACCACGCTATAATTTGAAGATGCCACCTACGATTAAGCAATCCACTAAAACCCAGCTGGCAATATGATCAGTTGGGAGCAACTTTTTAAAAATGCAAATTCACCTGCCGAAAGTAGGTTCTGAACTTGACTTGGTGGAGGGTGAGGTTTAGAGAATCTAATTTTTCTAAATGTGCTTTTCGGTGACATTGAAGTATACCAAGGGCTAGAAACTACTGGCCTAGTTCACCAAAGCGGAACACTGGCAACCTCCAAGAACTAATTCATGGTCTGGAAGTTAAAGTATTAAATTCCAGTTGACTGATTAACTAAATTTACTTATTACCCTATTCTCGCCCTCTCTTTCTCTCTCTCCCTCTCACATTCAATCTACCCCCCCCAAAAAAAATAAGAAAAAAATATGGATCTAGAATTTGCTAGAGAAAAAATATTGGAGCTACTAGTCTGTATCATCTTAACAAGAGAAACTGAACAAAGATCGCTCGTGTTTTTAGCATTACTCTTAAGGCAAAGTTAGTTTTACTAAAAGAAACACGCAAGGTAAAATTTAGAGCTGAGGGGATAGTTCTATCTCTGGAAACCCTCTCATTTTACAGATAAAAAAACATAGTTTTTTTTTAAAGCTTCTTCCTTAGTTCACATCTGTAATATTAAGCCAGTACATATTTGAGGTTTACTATTGTGTGCAACAGAATTGTGTAATATATCATTCTATATTTGAACTGGAAGGGACTCTGAATCTCCCAATTTCATAGATAAGGAAGCTGAAGTTCAGAAACTTAGTGATTTGCCGAAGATCACACAACTATTTAATGGCAGAATAAGCTGCCTAGGACAAAGGCCACATTTCATCTCTCTCAAATATAGTTTTTTTTTTAACCACATCAAAAGTTATGGGCTTTTGTTCTTAAACTTATGGTAATTTACAGAAATCAGCACATTAGCTTCAAGCCTCAGGAACAGATCAACACTCTAGGTGTAACTCATATCAATTAGCTATCTGACTGGGCAAATAACCATAAAATAAAATAAAAAATAGGTCAAAGGACTACTTCAAGAATAAAAAAAAAACTTGTGAAGAAGCCACATATTAAAATATTTTAGAATATGTGAAATTATGTAGAATTAAGATACACACATTCATGTTTTTGTCCAGAAGCAAATGGGTACTGATTAACTCTTGTAAATGATGTGCCCAAATAGTGTGCAATGACAGCTTTCAAAATCATTACCCTTGTCTAACTCATTTCCACCTTGCTAGATCATATCTGGTAAATAAAAGATAACTCTGTTAACAGCACTGTCAGTTTTCCATAGAGTAATAAAACATGAATAAGGTGATCCCGAAGCTCCTTCCACTTCAAACATCTCTGACTGTACAGTAAAACGTATCCACTTCCCAAATAAAAACCTTTTAGTCAAAATGTCCACACCAACTTAAGTGTGAAGTTTAATTAATAGTATTGTACAAATGTTAGTTCCTTAGTTGTGACAACTGTACCACAGTAACATGATGTTAACAACAAGGGAAACTGGTGAGGGATGTGGGAACTCTCAGTACTATCTCTGCAACTTTTCTGTAAACCTAGAAGTAATCTAAAACAAAAGTTTGGTTTTTCTTTTTGAGTTGGAGTCTCACTCTGCCACCCAGCCTCGACCTGCTGGGCTCCGGCGATCCTTCCACTTCAGCCTTCCAAGTATCTGGAATTTTAGTGTGTGCTACCACGCCCAGCTAATTTACAAAAGTTTATTTAAAAAGAATAAGCCGGGCTCAGTGGCTCAGTCTGTAATCCCGCGCCTTGGGAGGCTGAGGTGAGTG
>NW_007260589.1:397839-399215 GCF_000164805.1 Carlito syrichta
CCACGTATGTTTATTGCAGCATTGTTCACAATAGCAAGAACTTGGAAGCAACCATGCTGTCCATCAAAAGAGAACTGGATTTAAAAAATGTGGTACATATACACAATGGAATACTACTCAGTCATAAAAAAGAACAAAATCATGAATTTCGCAGCAACCTGGATGGAACTAGAGTCAATAATACTGAGTGACCTCTCACAGAAACAAAGATCTGAGTATCACATGTTCTCACTCATATAACGGACCTTGAACATCCATAGTAATACTATAAGAAAAGGACTGACAGTGGTGGGAAACTATGGGGGGAGGGGAAGAGAGGTGGGATTAACGGTAGTCAATATCTGGGGACAGGGAGACACCCCTTATCAACAAGGGTGCCTGAATGAAGCATATTTGTATACCTAACTCTTAACTGTACCCCACAATATGAAAATAAAAAATACTGATATAAAAAAAAAATAATAGTGGCTCAGTGGCTCAGCCTGTAATCCCAGCACTTTGGGAGGCCAGGGCGAGTGGACTGCCTGAGCCCGCAGGTTGAAAACCAGCTTGGGCAACTTGGCAAGACTTTGTCTCTACAATAAATTTAAAAAAAATTAGCCGGATGTGGTAGCACACACCTGTAGTTCCAGGTGTGGAACTACCTGTAGTTGGAAGGCTGAAGCGGAAAGATCGCCTTAGCCCAGCAGGTGGAGGCTGCAGTGGCCGTGAGCATGCCACTGCACTCCAGCCTGGGCGACAGAGTGAGACTCCAACTCAAAAAATAATAATAATAACAATCTCTATGCCCATTTTGGACAGCTCAGAGGTTTCTATCAAACAACTCCAAATTAATATTATAATTAACAGTCTGCTTTGCTTACGGGGTATAGTGTAAAAATGTTAATTTAGTTTAGCACTAAATAATAATACAACAAAGATCATACAAACAAGAATAATATGCTTGTAAAAAACAAAAATAATATGTTTGAGTGCTTAAATTATCCCACAAAATTTGATGTTTTCCAATACTTTCTTATCTAATTTATATCCAGGTTATCACATGTGTGATAATAAAAATAGAAAATAATAATAATAATAGAAATCACAAATTTCTAAGGTGAAGTCCTTGAACCAATGCTGGATTTCCAAAAGTTTAGTGCAGATCCCTAGAGTGTTGTTTTGGGGTTTTTTTTTTAAAGAAATACTAGACTTGAGGTGGGGGAAGGGTCAGACAGAGAAAAAAAATACAAAAGGCTCTTCAGCCACTGCTCCCCAATTTAATATTATAATGGTAGTTCACAACACTCTAAAATTCTAATAGACTTATACATTTATTCTTTTTTTTTTTTCTTTTTTTGAGTTGGAGTCTCACTCTGTCGCCCAGACTGGAGTGC
>NW_007260589.1:399369-401720 GCF_000164805.1 Carlito syrichta
CCGCAGCCTCGACTTGCTGGGCTCCGGCGATCCTTCCGCTTCAGCCTTCCAAGTAGCCAGAATTACACGCTACCACGCCTGGCTGATTTTTTTTTTTGATTTATTGCAGAGATGAGGCCTCGCTGCCCAGGCGGGTCTCGAACCCGCGGGCTCAGGCAATCCACTCACCTCAGCCTCCCAAAGGCACAGGATTACAGGCTGAGCCACTGAGCCCGGCATTTATTCTAAAGCAATTATTCTTTTTAGCTTTTCTAAAATTTTAAGCATTTTAATTATATTAATACAGTTGATCCTTGAGCAACACAGGTTTGAATTCAATAGAGTGTTCATTCTCCTTGTAAACAATTATACCACAACAGTATTAAAGACCTGCTTTGTTTTAGGGGGCTTTACAGATCTTTTAAATTTTTCATATTTTGTCTTTTCTTTAGTGAGTTGAAAAAAGGATTTTTTTTTTTTTTTTTTTTGAGAAAATGGCTTTGAAACTCTGTTTTGTTTTGTTTGTTTTTAGTTGGCTAGGGGGAATACACACCAAAGAAACAAATAAAGGAGCCCTATAGGACACAGTTCTGTGATGGTTCAGTCAAGTGAATTATGATTTTATCAACTAGTGCAAATTCTGGGTGTGAAAAAGAATGTGGATGATTTTGTTGTCCCTGAGAACTTTAAGAAAAATCATACCTGTAGAAATTTTAAATTCTCAGTATTATATTTAATAAAAATACATATTTTCACACTAGGGAGAAAGGAGATTGTCTAGATGTAAAAATAAATCACTAGAAGGGCCTTTAGTCTTCCCAATTCAGTCCAACTGTTGTAAAAAGAACTCTGTGAAAATAGTTTTTGTCACATTAGGAAATTTCAGAAGTCAATAAGCACAGGGAAAGCTACAGGGATCTCTATGTTGCAAAATCTATAAAGTCAATTTTCTCCTCAGATAGAGGGAAAAAGAATCTTCAATACTTTCTTTCCTAATAGCTACATCCTTTAAGGTCATCAAATTTTTGTGATTCACTATGAAAAAAAAAATGATCAGCACTACTAAGAAATGCAGATAGATAGCTACTGTTTCTAAATAACAATATCTTTGCCAGTGCAATACCAACAAGCCTCAAAAGTGTTAAAAGGCCTAAAAACAACAATAAAAAGCCTATGAGTCTACCAGTGCAAAAAAATAAACCATTCTAGTTTGAAAACAACACATGAATTTGCTAGAAGATCCACAGAAATGACTTAGAATTATTTTACTTTACTATTTTATTTTTTGAGTCAGAGTCTCACTCTATTGTCCAGACTGAAGTGCAGTGGCTCAATCACGGCTCACTGCAGCTTTGATCTCCTGGGCTGAGGCAATCCTTCCGCCTTAGCCTCCTGAGTAGCTGTGGCCACAGGCCCACAAAACCACGCTCACATAAACTTTTGATTTTTTGTAGAGATGAGGTTTCACTATGTTGCCCAGGCTGGTCTCAAACTCCTGAGCTCAAGTGACCCTCCCATCTCGGCCTCCCAAACTGTTGGGATTACAGATGTGAGCCGCAGCACCCAGCCAAGAATTATTTTTTAAAAATAATAATAAAGGGATTCTTGAAGACAAAGGCAAGCCTGGAAACAGAAGAAATTTTTTAAAAAAAGTTTTCACTCCTCCTCATGCTGAATTGGTGAACATGAGGGCAGTAGTATCCATCTAGTATTTCAATATTTATAGACAGGAAAAGGGTCAAGAATCTAAAGGAATGTTACTTCTAGGACTCCCACAGCCAAGTCAACCATAAACTCAGAAAGACACCCTTGTGAAGCTGAAGCCAGCCCCTAAAAAGGAATGAAACTGAACTCACCTCATGTGGAAAGAAAGCAGGAGACGACCACTAAGTTCATCATAAAGTGAAAAGCAGTCCCATTCTAAACAAATTCCTGGATCTCCTGGTGGGGGTGGGGACCTTGAGTTGTGCTGGGACAAGGGTAATTTCTGATTATTTTGCCTGAGGATGGAGAGTATGATCAAACTACACAGTTGGAGACTCTAACTACACAGTTAGAGAACAGTAAAGAAGGGGAGAATAACAAAGAAGCTGCCAATTCAACCCACTGGATTCTTTATAGCACTGCTAGGTATAGCAGATTCAGAAATGCATGTCACAGTCCCTGCCTTTAAGATGTTCAGAATCAAGCCAGGCTCGGTGGCTCAGCCTGTAATCCCTCACCTTTGGGAGGCTGAGGTGAGCGGATTGCCTGAGCCTGTGGGTTCGAGACCCGCCTGGGCAGCGAGACCTCATCACTACAATAAATCAAAAAATCAGCCGGGCGTGGTAGCGCGTGCCTGTAATTCCGGCTACTCGGAAAGCTGAGCGGAA
>NW_007260589.1:401864-402178 GCF_000164805.1 Carlito syrichta
AGCGGCCACTGCACTCCAGTCTGGGTGACAGAGTGAGACTCCAACTCAAAAAAAAAAGAAAGAAAAAGAAAAATGAGGCGTGGAGAAATTAACTTTAGGGAACCTAAGTTTTCTGACTTCAAATCCAGTGCTCTGAACATAAGAATAATGCAGCCACATGAATGTCATCTGGTTCTATTAATAAAAGTCCTACTCGTATACAAGTTAAAGAAAAACACCTAACAATTAGATAAAATACCTGTCTACTGCTAAGAATAGGAAAGTGTCTTATAAACAGGCTTGTATATACACTGCAATGCATATATATATATATA
>NW_007260589.1:402198-403989 GCF_000164805.1 Carlito syrichta
TATATATATATATGTATCTGTCTTGAAACTTAAGCCCACTAGTCCACACTCAACCTTCAGGTCAGGGACTATTGCCCAAATCATCTCTATTCTCAAAGCTGGCACAGAGCAAGCACTCAGAGTATAGAGGTTGACTTAGTGATCTCCAAAGCTCCTCCATGACCAATAAACATGCAAAGGACACATGGTGTCACAGATATATAATTTAACTCACCTTGAAATCGTTTAGAATACTGCCTTTACAAGTTTTTGTTTTTTGAGTTGGAGTCTCACTCTGTCATCCAGGCTGGAGAGCAGGGGCACACTCCTGGCCACCGCAGCCTCGACCTACTAGGCTCAGGCGATCCTTCCACCTCAGCCTTCCAAGTAGCTGGAACTACGGGTGCTACCACGCCTGGTTAAGTTTTTGATTTATTGTAGACATGAGGTGTTGCCAAGTTGCCCAGGCTGTTCTCAAAACGGTGCGCTCAGGCAATCCTCTCGCCTCGGCCTCCCAAAGTGCTGGGATTATGGACGTGAGCCACCACGCCTGAGACGAGATCTCACGAAGTTGCCCAGGCTGGTCTCAAACCCATGAGCTCAGGCAATCCTCTCAGCTTGCCTCTCCAAGTGCTGGGCTTATAGGAGTAAGCCACCTCGTCCAGCCAGCCTTTACAAGTTTTTGTTTTTTGTTTTTTGCTTTGTTTTTTTAAGTAGGATTTATTAAGAAGACAGAAAAGCTCCCACAGTGGGAGGGGACCTGAAAGAGGTTGTCCACAAGTTTTAAATACATTTTTGCAACTACAAATACAAATACAGATTCCATTACTATATATTTTCGTTCTGTGAGTAACACAAAACTGGGATCTCCCACTCTTGATTAAAGAAATTTAAATTTGCAAATTTATATAAGCAAAAAAAGGGATACGAGGAATAAAAAACAATTACAATTAGAAAAACTGTGCCTTTGTGCCTACAAATATGCACACTAATCATATAACTTTCTAAAACCTGAGCTACAGATTTTGTTTTTTCACTTCCAGCTCTACTCAAAATCCCTGAAAAGGGAATGAAAGCACAGGAGGAGAGAACTCCACAAGGATCGATTTCACAAGTTGGGAACACTTTCCTATTTGCCTAGAGATTTTTTTCTTAAGCGTCTCAAAGGCTAACTCAAGGGAAATTTCAGTCATGTGCACTGTCAGTCATGTGCATTAAGATACGCATTCTGTGACTACTCCTCTCGCTTAATCTTTTTAAAGCAGCAAAGTCCCATCCCGAATTCTGCCACGTCCAGCACCGTGACTTCATTACAAGACTGTCACGTCAAATCACAACCCTCGTTTTTAAAAAACGCTTTAAGGGACCGGGGGGCGGGATGAAGATCTATCCGGGGGGACAGAGAAAAGCACGTGGCTTCAAAGGCCGGGATCCAACTCCGTTTTTGCTTCTGTTTGCCTGTCGGAGCAGGGGTCTCACCCCGTCGCCCAGGCGGGAGGCAGGGGCACGCTCCCGGCCGCCGCAGCCTCGCCCTGCCGGGCTCCCGCGACCCTTCCGCCTCAGCCCTCCAAGCAGCCCGACCTGCAGGCGCGCGCTACGACGCCCGGCTCATGCCCGGTTTATCCTGGAGACCAGGTCGCGCCAGGGGGCGAAGGGCCGCTGGAAGGCGCGACTCCGCACCACGAGACGCAGCCGCGTCTGCGGCCGAGCATGCCAAGCCCCTCGAGCGGGTCCGGGCCCCACGCGCGTCCCCAGCGCCGCAGAGTGCCTTCCCGTCCTCGCTCGCGGCCACGCCCGCCCCGGATCCCCGCG
>NW_007260589.1:405294-410291 GCF_000164805.1 Carlito syrichta
GTGAGGGTGGAGGAGGCTGGATGGCCCGCTCCGGGCGTGACAGCCCCTAGGGAGCGCTGAGCACGAATTCCCTTGACGCGGCTCATTATGGGAGCAGAACGCTCCCGTCTCTGGGAGATGTGCGCGTGGGTAAGTCCTTCCAGCTCCAACTGGTCCCCAGGCGACTGACTTCAGGACGTGCCATCCTTCTCCATCTCCATTGCCACAGTTCAGGGTTTCGGGGCTTCATCGAGGAAGGCCAACAACCCTCGCCTCTCCACTTCATCCTGCTCGGGTTATCTTTCTCACCTAGCACCGCTGTCATCACCTTGCTGTGCGTACAGACTGCCAGGCCATTGCCAGGCCATTGCCTTGCTAGACTGTGGTGTGGCCATGTGCCCTTTGAGCTGTGGCCGTCGCCCTGTGTCCTAGATTTGGCCCCCTCCCCTTCCTTGGGGAGGTGAAATCCGCCCCCCTCTCATCTATTTTCCAAATAAACTTTATTTTCGAATCTAAATAAATAAAATAAAGATTTCCGTTATCACCTAAGGAAGAAGAGGGAGTGGAGTCAGGCAAAGAGGGGCTCTTGAGATCACTCCAGCACCCTGTGTAATGGATTAAAGTGGAGTGGTGACCCCTGAGTGGAAGTGAAGGATATTTAAAATGAACATCACAAGACGTGATAATGGATTAGAAGGAATGACAGAAAAGAGGGTAACCAACGATTGCCACGAAGCTGTGAACTAAAATTGATGTGGTTTGAAGAAATAGGAAGTCAGATTGGAAAAGACTTGAGTAATAAGGGAAATGCATCTGGCAAAGTAAAAGACTGGAAATACTCAACTTATAATTGGAGTTCTAAAACTTGGGCGGAGGTTTAGGTTTGCAGATACAGAGCAAGGAGTTGCATGTATGATGCAACTAGGTAAGTGAATCACGAGTGACATCACGTAGGAAGAAAGAAGGAAGGCAGAGAAGGGACAGAGACCCAAAGGTGTCAGTATTTCAGGACAAAGAAGTTGTACTACAAGAGATTAAAGAGATACCCGCTGTGAATAAAATGAAGCAGTAAATATAGACCACTCATTCTGGAGGTATGTTAAAGAAAGTGAGAACAAATAAAATGGGGTCGTAGAGGAAGCATTATTGTCTAACCTTTAAAAAAATGTTTTTATGTAAAAATATCTACATACAGATACACCAAAAAGTGGATATAACCTACATATCAGAGTAACCAAAAGCATGCCAATAAAATGGGCATTCATGTACTTACCACCCATTTTAAGAAACATCAATTGTCTTCTAAATGAGCCGGACTACTAGGGCCGGGCACTGTGGCTCAAGCCTGTAATCTCAGCACTTTAGGCGGCTGAAGCAAGACGATTGCCTAAGCTCAGGGGTTCGAGACCAACCTGAGCAACATGGCGAGACCTCATCTCTACAATAAATCAAAAAATCAGCTGGGTGTGCTAGTGCACGCCTGTAGTTCCAGCTACGTGGAAGGTTGAGGTGGAAGGATCACCTGAGCTCAGCAGGTCGAAGCTGTGGTGGCCATGAGCATGCCATTGCATTCCAGCCTGGGCGGCAGAGTGAGACTCCAACTCAAAATAAAATAAAATAAATGAGCATTACTGAAGGCCTTAGAGAAGGACTGAGTGGCAAAGGAATAGTTATCAACGCATTTATCATAAAGATCTTTGCAAAAGAAGAAATGACTTCTTGGAGACACATGGAAAAGTTAATATAGAGAGAAAATATTTGCTAGTTGTATATCTGATGTGAGTGTAGTAACCAGAATATATAAAGAACTTGTATAACTCAACAACCAAAAGACAACCTGACTATAAAATGGGCAAAGAATATGAATATTTCTCCTAATAAGGTATGTTAATGGAATGGTAATAAGCACAGGAAATGATGTTCAACATCATTAGTCATTAGGAAAATGCAAATCGAAATTACAGTGAGATAGTACTCCATACCCTCTAGGTTGTCTGTAATTTTAAAAAGTGAAAAATAGCAAGTGTTGGAAAGGAAACTTTGTGCATTGCTGGTAGAAATGTAAAATGATGCAGCTGCTTTGAAAAATAGTTTGGCAGTTTCTCAAGTTAAACAAAATTATCATATAAGCCAACAATTCTACTCCTAGGTATATATCCAAAATAATGAAAAACAGGTATTCAAACAAAAATGTTTTACACAAATGCTCCGTGCAACACTATTAAAAATAATCAAAAGGTAGTAACAACTCCAATGTCCATCAACACAGGAATTTATAAGCAAAATGTGGTATATCCATGCAATAGAATGCTACTCAGCCACATAAAGAAATTAAGTAATGATTCATGCTACAAAATGGGTGAATCTCAATAGTATACTAAAGCCAGGCGAAGTGGTGTATGCCTCTAGTCCTAGCTACTTGAGAGGCTGAGGCAAGAGGATTGCTTGAGCCCAGGAGTTCTATGCTGTAGCGTCCAAATAGCCACTGCACTCCAACCTGGGCAACTTAGTGAGACCATAACAACAAAAACAAAATATACCCCGTAGGTAACATTTTGTATAATTCCACTTCAACAAAATATCCAGAATAAGTACATTTATATAAAAAGAAAGTAAGCAGGCCAGACACAGTGGCTCAGCCTATAATCCCAGCACTTTGGGAGGCCAAAGCGAAAGGATTGCCTGAGCCCACGGGTTCAAGACCAGCCTGGGCAACTTGGTGAACCTCGTCTCTACAATAAATCACAAAAACTAGCCAGATGTGGTGGCATGCATCTGTAGTTCTAGCTACTTGGAAAACTGAGGCAGAAGGATCACCTAAGTTCAGCAGGTCAAGGCTGCGGTGGCCGTGAGTGTGCCACTGCACTCCAGCCTGGGTGATAAGAATGAGACTCCAACTCAAAAAAAAGAAAGAAAGTAAGCAGATTGGTGATTACCAATGACTAGAGGAAGAGGGAAATAAGGAGTGACTGCCTAATGGATTGTGAGGGTTTTTTTGGCACGCTCACAGCCACCACAGCCTCAACCTGCTGAGCTCAGGTGATACTTCCGCCACAACCTTCCAAGTAGCTGGAACTGCAGCTTGGCTATTTTTTTTATTTATCATAGAGACGAGGTCTCACCAAGTTGCCCAGGCTAGTCTTGAACCTCTGGACTCAGGCAATCCTCTCGCCTCGGTCTCCCAAAGTGCTGGGATTACAGACTTGAGCCACTGCACCCGGCCTGTTAATTTTTATTTATTTCCAGCTATCACCATTTTTCTCCTGAAATAGTGGTATTATTAACCCCTCTATGTTGCCCAGGCTGGAGTGCAGTGGCTGTTGTCTACTACAACCTTAAACTCCTAGGCTTAAGCCATTGTCCCACCTCAGCTTCCCAAGTAGCTAGAACTACAGGCTATTTTCCACCTTTCAACAAAAAAAGTTTGTGTCTTATTTGGTAAGTAATATTATATTCTATTTAGCAAAGAAAAAAGTCTACTTTCAAGATATAGCATATTCTTCTTATGGATCCTTGAAAGTCTGACATTAAAACTACTTTTGATTGGGGCAACCCCTTCGGGTCCCCTCCCACTGTGGGAGCTTTTTTTGTCTTCTCAATAAGTACTGCTTTCTCACTTAAAGAAACAAAAAACAAACAACTTTTGTATGGCCATTTTGTATAATAGCCTTTCTGAGCTATGGTGTGGCCATGTGTTCTTCAAGCTCTGGCCAGACCATGTTTTCTTAAGCTTTGGCCCCCTTCCCTGCCTTGGGGAGGTGAATCACCACTTTCTCTCTAATTTACTTTCTAAATAAACTACATTTTCTAAAAAGAAAACAAAAAACAGGCTGTAATCCTGCGCCTTGGGAGGCTGAGGTGAGTGGATTGCCTGAGCCCGCGGGTTCGAGACCCGCCTGGGCAACTTGGCGAGACCTCATCTCTACAATAAATCAAAAAAATTAGCTGGGTGTGGTAGCGCACACCTGTAGTTTCAGCTACTTGGAAGGCTGAGGCGGAAGGATCACAGGTCGAGGCTGCGGTGGCCGTGAGCGGCCACTGCACTCCAGTCTGGGCGACAGAGTGAGAGTCCGACTCAAAAACAAACAAACAAAAAAAAAAGTTTTGATTACGATGCTTGAAAGTTCTCAGTAAAGTTCACTGTTTTATTACCACGCACAAAAAAACTTTGGAAACCATATGATATTACTACAATTCTAGGCATAAATCATATATCCTGGTACCTTCTTATAAGTCAGATGAAGCTGTTATGATGAGAGACAATATTTTCAATCTCTGTAAAATATTAACTGAGTTAAAATATGGAAAATGATGGTATACTTGGATTCTTAACTTTTTATTTTTATTTTTATATGGAATTCTTTTTTTTAATTAATATTTTTTATTATGGTTTTGTGGGGAACAGTTAAGGGTTAGGTGTACAATTATGATTCATTCAGGCACCCTGTTGATAAGAGGTGTTTTCCCATCCCCAGACAGATATTTGCTACTGTTAATCCCATCCCCCTCCCCCCCATAGTTTCCCAGTACCGTCAGTCATTTTCTTATAGTATTACATTGGATGTTCAAGGTCCATTATATGAGTGAGAACATGTGATACTCGGATCTTTGTTTCTGTGAGAGGTCACTCAGTATTATAGACTCCAGTTCCATAGATTCTTAACATTTTTTAAGAAAATTTGACATTCACAGAAATTCTGAAAATGCATATGATTTGCCAGATACTGGGACACCTGTAATCCCAACTACTTGGGAGGCTGAGACAAGAGGATCACTTGAGCTCAGGAGTTCAAGATTAGTCTGACAACATAGCAAGACCCTGTTCTCTAAAAAGAATTTAAAAACTGAAAATAGTTCGTGACCCGCATGGGCAACTTGGCGAGGCCTCGTCTCTACAATAAATAAAAAACTAGCCGGGCATGGTAGCGCGTGCCTGTAGTCCCAGCCACTTGGAAGGCTGAGGTGGAAGGATAGCAGGAGCCCAGCAGGTGGAGGCTGCGGGGGCCGGGAGCAGCCAC
>NW_007260589.1:410311-412196 GCF_000164805.1 Carlito syrichta
TGGCCGCCCCCAGCCACTGCACTCCAGTATGGGCGACAGAGTGAGACTCCAACTCAAAAAAAAAAAAAACTAAAAATAAGTAGCCGGGCTCAGTGGCTCAGCTTATAATCCCGGGCTCCAGTCTGGGTGACAGAGTGAGACTCCAACTCAAAAATAAATAAATAAATAAAAATAAGTAAAATAAAATAATACATATAATTGGAGATATTCTATATGTATGACCCATGTCTTGGTGATGTGTAAACTATGATACCAAGAGCCCATATTATTTTTTTGTGACAGTTGTACTCAAGGAGTGCATGAAGACCTTAAGCAAAAGACCCCAAACAAAAGACCTCAAAGTTGCTGAGATCATTCTTTAATCCTCAAACCTTTTTTCTTGCTATACTGTACTTCCAAAACACAATCAAATGTGCTTTATCTTCTATAGTGTTAAATCATTACTATCACTTCCTATGTACCCATAGCATAGTGTTTCTCAAACTTGGGTGAACATTACAAACACTAGGAAGTTTGTGTGTGTGTGTGTGTGTGTGTGTGTGTGTGTGTGTGTGTGTGTGTGTGTGTTTGTTTGTGTGTTTTGAGTTGGAGACGCCCAGACTGGAGAGCAGTGGCACGTTCAAGACCATCCCAGTATCCACCTGCTGGACTCCGGGGATCTTTCCACCTCAGTAAGGATTGCCGGAACTACAGGTGCATGCTACCATGCCCGGTTATTTTTATTTATATTATTTTGAGCTATATAAATACGAGGTCTTGCCAATTTGCCCAGGCTGGTCTTGAACCCACAGGCTCAGGAAATCCACTCACCTCGGCCTCCTAAAGTGCTGGGATTACAGGCTGAGCCACCAAGCCCGGCCCTAGGAAGTTTTTTGTTGTTGTTGTTGTTGTTGTTGTTTTTGAGTTGGAGTCTCACTCTGTTGCCCAGACTGGAGTGCAGTGGCCGCTCCCGGCCACTGCACTCCAGTGTGGGCGACCGAGTGAGACTCCAACTCAAAAAAAAAATAAAATAAAATAAAATAAAATAAAATACTGATGACTGGGTCCCATCCCAGACCAATCAAGTCAGTATCTCTAGAGGAGAAGCCCCACTTTTCAGTCATTGTCATATTGACCTTTTAATTTTTAAAAGAAGCTGGCTCAGTGGCTCAGCTTATAATCCCGTGCTTTGGGAGGCTGAGGTGAGTAGATTGCCTGAGCCCGTGGGTTCGAGACCCGCCTGGGCAACTTGGCGAGACCTCATCTCTACAATAAATCAAAACGAGCCGGGCATAGTAGTGCGCGCCTGTAGTTCCAGCGACTTGGAAGGCTGAGGTGGAAGGATCGCTGGAGTCCAGCAGGTCAAGGCTGCAGTGGCCGGAAGCGGCCACTGCACTCTAGTCTGGGTGACAGAGTGAGACTCCAACTCAAAAAAAAAAATTAAATAAGTAAATTTCTAAAAGAAACATTCTTATTCCTTAGTTTCCATCACTTTATTTTTTTCTGTTACATTTTTTGGCTGTTTCTTCTTAGTACTCTTTGGGAGGAGTTTCCCTTAATCCAAATGTAGTGGCTTCTATTCTCTTAAGGTCAGAGACAAAGTTGTTTTTTTTCTTTTTAAGTTGGAGTCTCATTCTGTTCCCCAGGCTGGACCACAACGGCACATTGCTGTTCCTGGTTCACTGCAGCCTCGACCTTCTGGGCTCAGGCAATCCTTCCACCTCAGCCTTCCAAATAGCTGGGACTACAGGCACATGTCACCACACCCAGCTAATTTTTTTTTTTTTTGAGTTGGCGTCTCACTCTGTTGCCCAGAAAGGAGTGCAGTGGCCGCTCCCGGCCACCGCAGCCTCGACCTGCTGGGCTCTGGCGATCCTTCCACCTCAGCCTTCCAAGTAGCTGGAAC
>NW_007260589.1:412216-418111 GCF_000164805.1 Carlito syrichta
TTTTTGATTTATTGTAGAGATGAGGTCTTGCCAAGTTGCCCAGGCGGGTCTCGAACCCAGGGGCTCAGGCAATATTCTCACCTCAGCCTCCCAAGGCGCGGGATTACAGGCCGAGGCACCGAACCCGGCTTTTTTTTTTTTGGTATAAATGAAGTCTCACTATGTTGCCCAGGCTGGTCTCAAACACCTAGCCTCAAGCAATCCTCCTGCCTCGGCTTCCCAAAGTGCTGGAATTACAGGCATGAGCCACCGTGCCCCACCCAAAGTCTTTTTCATGACTACAAGAGTCTTCATGGTCTGTCTACCTATCCAAACTCCTCTCCCAAACTCTCTAAACTCCAATCACATAGGCCTCCTCCACGTTCTATTCACGACAATGCTCCTTCTGCCAGCTTCTCCTATGCATAGGATGTTCTCCATGATGATCTGAGTCTTTGTTTGACTTTCATTTACCCCTCAGCCCCATCTCATCATGTCTCAGGCACATTATGCTTTCCGCTGTCTCTGAAGTCATGGGCTAACCCCCTCTCCCTTGGGGACTTCATGCATGTCTGTCCTCCTCCCTGGAGTGATTGTCCCTACTTTGTTAGCCTGAGGTCATCTGGTCAGAGGAACCTCCAATTGCTTAAGCTCCTGTTACAAGCTTGCATAGCACCCTTTTGTCTTTGGGGTTAGTTTCACAGCCGTAATGATACAGTACTTCAAGCTGGCATCTGTACACACACAAACGCATTACACTACAAGCCCTATGAAGAGAGGGTGTATGTCTGTTTTGTTCACCTATACAGCAGTGGTACCTAATACAGAGCCAGGCACATGAAAACTGTTCAGTAAACAGTTACTAAAGGAACATGTGAATACATGGAAAATAAAACTAGCATCAAAATATGCATCTAGTCCACAGAAAGTTCTGAATTTAACAGATTAAGCACATCTATAACCCTCAAGACCATGATTTGGAAACTGTCTTATGCCGATATCTATTGTACTCTGGAACACATGCAATTTTCATTGTCCTTGGGTGAACGTTTAACCTAACAATGATTTGTTTTGTGTGCACAGTGTGCACTAGTGAAACCTAAAATAACCCTAGATGTATACTTAGCTGAAAGCTCTGAGTCTTTGACGATGAACAGATGAAACAAAAGTGTGGTCCTTATGTTCTTTTGAAAATAGGATGACAAGATCTGGAATAAACTTGATATCAAAACACAAAAGTGGCAGGACTCAGTGACTCAGTCTATAATCCCACCACTTTGGGAGGCCGAGGCAAGTGGATTACCTGAGCCCACAGGTTCGAGACCAGCCTGGGCGAGCCCTCGTCTCTACAATAAATCAAAAATTAACTGGGTGTGGTAGCGTGTGCCTGTAGTTCCAGCTACTTGGAAGTTTGAGGCGGAAGGATTGCCTGAGCACAGCAGGTCAATGAGTGGCCATGAGTGTGCCACTGCCCTCCAGCCTGGGCGACAGAGTGAGACTCCAACTCAAAAAAAAAAAATACAAAAGTTTGTAAAGCTATGGAAATGTAAGATCCTCTGTAAGACTATGTGATTTGTTTTGCTACTGAAATCTTCTTCAACTTCTGTAAATAGTTTAATTCCACATATGCCTGGTAAAACCCCAGCTGGTAAGAGAGGCTGACTAGGACTAAGGTTGCAGATTATAGTCAGATAGCAAGTATTGAAAAGATGCCCACTGCAGATTAACTCAGCAGGGTGAGATGTTTGTGGGAAATGAATGATAGTAAGATTACAAGGCAGTTGCTGTTTGGTAAGCCACAGAGGGACAGCCACAAACCAAGAGACAGATGAAATGCTTTAAAAATGCACACTGATCCGCTGAGGAAGTAAACTGATGCCACATATCAAGAGGCACTGTAATTCTACTCCTGGGAATTTGTCATAAAGAAATCATTCCAAAGATTAAAATAAAGCTATATGAAGATGTTTATAGCAAAATGTCTAAGAGTTAAAAATTAGAAATTACCTAAATAGTCAATAATATGGGAAATTCAGGAAAAACTGGGTATAGCAGTGGAATATTATGAGGACAATTAAAATGACAGAAATGCAGGAATATGGGTAGTTTCTGCAAAATAATATTAAATAAAAAGTACAGACACACAATTGCACACTATGGTTATAATGTATAAAACTGCATATCTAGCTTGATAAGGATTCCAAAGGATAGATATGGAAAGAGAACACATTTTAAAATTTTGCATACTTTTCCTTTTATGATATTTTAAAAATTGATTAAATGGTAACTCTTTAGGAGAATGTTCCAAATTGTGTTTCCCAAGTGTATTTCCAAACGCATGTCACAGCTTTGGAATACAAAGAAACAAGAGTTCCAAATATATAAAAACGGAATTTATTTATTTGAAATTTGTGTATTTATACTTACAAGTTTAAACTTCAGTCACCTTCAAAGTACTGTCCATTTGATGCAATACACCTATTGAGATGCTTTTTCCACTGCTCAAAACAGTTTTTGAAATCGTCAATTTTGATGCCTTTTAGTGCTTTGGCCATTTTTGGTTTCACCTCTACCACATCAGCAAAACATTTCCCTTTGATGACTTCTTTTATCTCACTGGGAGTGAGATCAGGTGAATAGGGAGGGTGGAGCACAGGGGTCATGCCATATTTAGTCAAAATATGGCATGTTTTTTGCAGAAACTCCCCATATTCCTGCATTTCTGTCATTTTAATTGTCCTCATAATATTCCACTGCTGAACACTCAGTGTGATGTACGCAGGTGCACTTGTAAAATCACCCATCATGAAACGGGCAAACACATTGAAAGAATCTCCAAGAAAAAATTTGCTAAACCAGAGACAGGCCTCTCACAAAAACGCCAGCTGGTACACTGAGGCTTATGGGGTCCTGGAACACTTACTTAGTGGGGGAAGCCTGTACTACAAGGGACCCACTCTCCAAAAAATAATTCTGGGTTTTTTGGAGTTCTCCCTCAAATACACACACACACACACAGCACAAATACATATGCATTCTTCTTTTTTTACAGACAAGACCTCATTCTGTCACCCAAGCTGGACTGCAGTGGCGAGATCATAGGTCACTGCAGCCTCGAACACCTTGGCTCCAGTGATACTTCCGCAAAAGCCTCTCAAGTATGTGTGTGTGTGGGACTGCAGGCTTAAGCCACCATGCCCCACTAATATTTTTTGTTGTTAGGGATAGGGTCTCGCTATGTTGTCCCGGCTGATTGTGAACTCCAGGTCTCAAGTGATCCTCCGGGTCAGCCTTTCAAAGTGCTGATGTAAGCCAACATCCAACTCCTAACTTTATTTATTTTGTAGAGATCAGGTCTTCTCACTGTGTTGCCCAGGCCGGTAGAATTGCAAACACTTTTATGATCCAAGATGGCAATAAGCTACATTTGGAGGAAAAGACACCTATAGCCCACATTTTAAAATTAAAGACAGACTTGTAAATTAAAGTTTCTGCAAATAGTTGCTATTGCTATAACCAAATGAATGTTCTTGCAAAACTTCAATGTGGAGAAAGCTGGTCACGGTGGTGCATGCCCTTAGTCCCAGTTACTTAGTAAGCTGAGGCGGGAGGATCCCTTGAGCCTAGGAGGGCAAGACTGCAATGAGCTATGGTCTTGCCTGTGAATGGTCATTGAATTCCAGCCTTGGCAACATAGGAAGACACTGTCTCAAAAAAAAAAAAAAAAAAAAAAAGAGAGAGAGAAAAATAAATAAATTCAGTATGAGAAGGGTTAAAGTTTGTTAAATGTTACTATTTTCAGAAGCAGTAAGGACTAGACCTATATAGGTTAAATATTTCTCTTTTTTCCCAATATCATCTTATGTATATTTCAGAAGTTTAATAGGTAAATGGAAGACATTTTGCAATAAACAGAATACAAAAATTTTTTTAAAAACCAAACCAAATCAAAATCAGCCACAATTCCATCAGCCAGAAGTAATCAATGTTAATGTTAACTGACTATGAATTGAATGCTAATTACAGATGACTGTGTTTGTTGTATTGTTTTTCATTGTATGAATGAAATAAATTACAGTATATTTAACCAACGCCCATTTAGTAGCCCTTTTCATAGTTCTCCATTGTTTCCTGTTATAAACACTTTTACAATGAAATTACGTATATACTAAAGATTCTTGCATATCTTTGGTTACTTTCTCTGGAAAATTTATTAGAAATGGAACTTATAAGGAAAATGATATAAACATACATTTTATTTTTTATTAGACTTAACGCCAAGGACTTTAAAGAACTTTACATGTTTTCTTCTTATGCCAGGTTAAGTCTACTATCTATTCATTCAAATCTCATCTATTGGCCGGGCGTGGTGGCTCATGCCTGTAATCCCAGCACTTTGGGAGGCAGAGGTGACAGGATTGCCTGAATCCAGGGGTTCAAGACTAGCCTGGACAACTTGGTGAGACCTTGTCTCAACAATAAATAAAAACATTAACCAGGTGTGGTGGTGCATGCCTGTAGTTCCAGCTACTTGGAAGTCTGAGGTGGAAGGATAGCCTGAGCCCAGCAAGTCGAGGTTGCAGTGGCCATGAGCGTGTCATTGAACTCCAGCCTATGCACAGAATAGAATTCTGTCTCAAAAAAAATCTCATCTATTCTCCAAAATTCAAAACACAGCTTTAGGTTCTATTTCCTCTTTCTTCCTTCCTTTCATTTATTTATTTGTTTTGAGAGAGGATCTCACTGTCACCCAGGCTGGAGTGCAGTGCTGTAAAAACGACTCACTGCAGCCTCCAACTCCTAAACTTAGGTGATCCTTCCACCTCAGCCTCCTAAGTAACTGGGACTACAGGCATAAGCCACTACACCCTGCCTTTAAAATCTATTTTCAAGATAATTTCAGTGGGTCCTACAATACTCCTTGATTTCCACATCTCTTTTATTACTTTTTCTGATTTTTCGTTAGGAAATAATTTCAGACAAACAAATTTGCAAAAACAACACAAAGTATTTCTGTATGCTCATCATTCAGATTCCAAATATTAACATCCAAAATGACAATACGGTAATCAAAATCAGAAAATTAACATTGATATAATACTATTACATACTCTATAGATATTATGTTCTTGGTCTACTCAGGACTAAACATTCCATTTAGTTTTCATGCCCCTTTGCCCCTCCAATGCAGGACAGTTTCTTAGCCTTTGTCTTTCATGACCTTAGTGCCAGCTTCATGGGCATCCTACCTGTGCCGTCACCCAGAGCCCAGCACATTTACTTTGATTTTCTGCAGTTGCCATCTTGAAATTCTTAATTATTGTTGAAGAAGAAACCTCAAATTTTTAACTTGAACGGGTCTATGTAAATTATCTAGCTGATCTTGTATAACCTTGACACTTTGGAAGAAGATTTGGCTAATTATTTTATCAGATATTCCTCAAATTTGGTCTAATGTTTTCTCATAATTAAATTCAGGCCTTGCATTTTTTGGTAAGAATGTCATAGAAGTGATGTTATATCCTTTTCAATGCATCATATCAATAGGCTCATATACTGATGGTACTAACTTTGTGGTGTGTGTGTGTGTGTGTGTGTGTACTTGGATTCAGCAGGAATAACTTTGATAATTTAGTAAAGATAGTATCTGCCAGGTCTCTGCGCTGTAGTATACTGAAGATTCTTTTATTTGTGTATTTTAATGGGCAAATAAAAATTCTATAAATTTATTATGTACCGCATGTTATTTTGAAATATGTACATATTAGGGGATACATATGGAGAAAGGGCATGTCAATTTTATTTTTTTTTTTGAGTTGGAGTCTCACTGTCGCCCAGACTGGAGTGCAGTGGCCGCTCCCGGCCACCGCAGCCTCGCCTGCTGGGCTCGGGCGATCCTTCCGCCTCAGCCTTCCG
>NW_007260589.1:418167-430671 GCF_000164805.1 Carlito syrichta
ACTCACCTCAGCCTCCCAAAGGCGCGGGATTACAGGCTGAGCCACCGAGCCTGGCTGTCAATTTTATTAACATGGACACAGGGAGTTGGGAACAATGGCTCACGCCTGCAATCCCAGCACTTTGGGAGGTGGAGGCAAGAGGATTGCCTGAGTTCAGAAGTTCAAGACCAGCCTGGGCAAGTTGGCGAGACCTTGTCTCTGCAATAAATCAAAAAATTAGTCAAGTGTGGTAGTGCATGCCTGTAGTTCCAGCTACTTAGAAGACTGAGGCAGAGGGATCACCTGAGCCCAGCGGGCCAAGTCTGCAGTGGCTGTGAGCATGCCACTGCACTCCAGCCTGGGTGACAGAGTGAGCTTCCTATTTAAAAAAAAAAAATGGACACAGGGTGAATCACGCCCTCCAATGGAGTTTAGAAGTTTATATACCAAGACCGGGCTCAGTGACTCAGCCTGTAATCCCAGCGCTTTGGGAGACAGAGGCGAGTGCATCTCCTGAGCCCACAGGTTCGAGATCAGTCTGGACAACTTGGCAAGGCCTTGTCTCTACAATAAATCAAAAATTAGCCAGGCTTGGTAGCGTGCACCTATAGTTCCTGCTACTTGGAAGGCTAAGGCCAAAGGGTTGCCGGAGCCCAACTTGTCAATGCTGGAGTGGTTATGAGCGTGCCACTGCCCTCCAGCCTGGGTGACAGAGTGAGACTCCAACTCAGAAAAAAAAGTTGGATATACCATCTTGAGGTTATATAAAGAATGGGGCTTGGATCCTGGCAAACATTTTATGGGAGGGGGAAGAAGATGAGTTCTGAGGGGCAATAAAGAATTACTAGGGAGAAAATGGATCCAGGAACAGAGATGAACTTGTAAACAGTTCTCCTTGGAATCTGAGTGGTCCTGAGAGACAGATAATGTTTTGTGAAGGTCTGTTTAGTGTGTTTACATTCTTGGTCTTACAAAAAGGGGAAGAAAAACATTTGTCCATTTTGGTGAGTCTGGACTGTAGGCAGATAAAGGAACTTCAGAAAATAACTTGATTTTGGCTTTGGGAGAGCTGGTAGGGGTGAGGGACATCACAGAGACCTTGGGTCTTCAGTTCAGCAGGTCAAAACAGCCTATTTTGAGGTATAGATTTCTGAGCCCCAGCATTCCCCTGTCTGAAACTCCCCTAGAAGACTTGCACACTGAAAGTTGAGTTGGTGGCTGTGGAGAGAAAAATTGAGTTGATCGTTGAATAGCAAGGGATCCCATTCAGCCAATCTCCCATTTCTGGGAATAGGCTGGTCTCACTTAGCTGTGTCCCATCTTTTGTACACAAGCTTTTAAGTAGAAGATTAATGTTTGAAACAATAATATAATCCAGTTTTCTTAGAGTCTGGAGGCTAGTCATTTGAGGTGTCCATATGTTAGACTCAAAGTATCTTTAGTTAAAGTGGAAGAAGGCAGTGGCAATCTGACAGATTTTTCTCATGTATAGTTTGGACGTCACAAGGTATGGGCTTCAGATTGTAGGGCCTCAGGAAAAAGGTAAGGGCGATTTTGTTGAGTCCAAGTCAAAAAAATGGAAGAAAAATGTGGAAATGTTAGTTTGAGAATTGTAGTCAAGAAGAATTTAGGGTTTAGTCTAAATTATGGCCAGATAATAAAAACTCAAAAACAATGAACAGGGTTAAAATCTAAGGTATATACTACAGTTTTATTCTGAAACATAATTTTTTCTCTCCACTGTTATCAAAGATAAATCATAGTGGAACCAATTTATTTGTAGGATAAGTTTTGGTCTTATTATACTTGGCCTGATTATTTGTATAAAATATGGCAAGAATATGTAATCCCAGGACTGTGGGAAGCAGAGGCAAGAGGATTGCCTGAGTATTCAGCAATTTTTGACCAAGAACAGCATGACCCCAGCCCCAAGCAACTTTTTTTATTTCCCTGGATGAAAAGGGTCCTCAAAGGGAAAGGTTTCGCAGATGTGGAAGAGGTGAAACAGAAAATGGCAGAAGCACTAAAAAGGCGTTAAAATTGAGGAGTTCAGAAACTTTTTTGAGTGATGGAAGAAGTATCTCAATAGGTGTATTTCATCAAACGGAGAGTACTCTGAAGGTGACTGAAGTTGAAACATGTAAGACTATATACACAACTTTTTTATAAATAAATTCTGGGTTTTTTGGGGTCCCCCCATATAAGTTTTGATAGTTTTATTAGAAGACAAACTTTATCTTCATAAGTAGTTTTTAACTTAGTCTTTATTTTTTTGTGGGAGCTTTAAAATCAGAAATCTAAGATTAGACTATATTTATTTTTTTATTGAGACAGGGTTTACTCTTGTCACCCAGGCTGGAGTGCAGTGGGTGGCATAGTCACAGATCTCTGCAGCCTTGAATTCCTGGGCTTACTCAATCCTCCTGGCTCAGCTTCTCGAGTAAAGGAGACTACAGGTGCACACCACTATGCCCAGCTAATTTTTGCATTTTTTTGTAGAGACAGGGTCTCACTTTGTTGCCTAGGCTGGTCTTGAACTTTTGGGCTCAAGCAATCCTCTCTTCTCGGCCTCATAAAGTACTGGGATTACAGGCGAGAGCCACTGAGCCCAGCCTAAAATTAGACTTTAAAAAACCGTGAAGGGCCAGTCTCAGTGGCTCAGCCTGTAATCCCGCGCCTTTGGGAGGCTGAGGTGAGTGGATTGCCTGAGCCCGCGGGTTCGAGACCCGCCTGGGCAGCAAGTCCTCATCTCTACAATAAATCAAAAAATCAGCCAGGCGTGGTAGCGCATTCCTGTCATTCCGGCTACTCAGAAGGCTGAGGCAGAAGGATCGCTGGAGCCCAACAGGTCGAGGTTGCGGTGGCCGGGAGCGGCCACTGCACTCCAGTACTCCAGTCTGGGCGACAGAGTGAGACTCCAACTCAAAAAAAAAAAGCCTTGAAGCTAAGAAGGCAAGCCAAGGATTTGCCATCAGATTATATCTATAATAACTATACGAAATGGGTGAACTTCCCTTTTTCAAGGTCCCAAAATAACTTGAGATTCCTGGGCCTGTCAGAAAGTGACATTTTTTATTTATCGCAGGTCAGGAACCTTATAAAGGAGCTGCACAGACCAGGTACTAGACCAGTCTTTTTAAGGGGCTTTTTATTAACTCTAAAAGTCAATCTCAATTTTTCAAAGCAGTCTAGTAATATCTGAGAATATGTCATGTCAGTCAAAGTTTTGGTAAAATAACCAGTGCCTCTAATTGTGTATTGTTACAAAAGAGAACAGATTTTTTTTTAAACTTATGTGAGTAACCATTTTGCCATAAATTAAGAATACCAACAGTTTCTAAATTCTGGAAAAATCAGATAGAGAAAAAGAGAAATGTTTAATTTTTTTGAGACAAAGTCTTGTGCCTAGGGTGGAGTGTGGGCCATGATCACAGTAACCTCTAACTCCCAGGCTCAAGTGATCCTCCTGCCTTAGCCTTAACTAACTGTAACTCAATTAACCCTAACTCAAGTGACTGGGTCTACAAGTATATACCAACACATCCAGCTATTTTTTTAATTTTATTTTTTTGTAGAGAAGGGAAGCTCACTATATTGCCCAGGCTGGTCTTAAACTCTGACTTGAAATGCTCCTCCTGTCTCAGCCTCCCAAAGCACTGGGATTATAGGTGTGAGCCACTGTGCGCAGTGAATGTTTTCATTTTGTTTTAAAAAGTAAGCCAGGCTCAGTGGCTCAGCCTGTAATCTGGCACCTTGGGAGGTTGAGGTGAGTGAATTGCCTGAGTCTGCGGGTTCGAGACCCGCCTGGACAACTTGACAAGACCTCATCTCTACAATAAAACAAAAATCAGTCGGGCGTGGTAGCGCGCGCCTGTAGTTCCAGCTACTTGGAAGGCTGAGGCGGAAGGATCACCGGAGCCCAGCAGGTTGACGCTGCGGTGGCCGGGAGCAGCCACTGCACTCCAGTCTGGGTGACAGAGTGAGACCTCAATACAAAAAAAAATAAAAATAAAAATAAAAAGTATACTTAATTGTTGAAAGCTATAAATAGCTTGAAAGAACAAAAGGGATTCTTAGCTCCGGAGAATAAAAAAAACTCAGTAATGTTTTAGACAAAAAGATCATAAAATGTTTTCATTCTTTTGTTATTAGTTCAGTCTCATGTCATTAATTTTAGTTTTTTGTTTGTTTTTGGTGTTGGATTAGTAATCCTCATGAACACATTACCTTTTGTTTTGTTTTGTTTGGAGTCAGGGTCTCACTGTGACACTCAGACTGGAGTGCAGTATCATGTTCACAGCTTACCACAGCCTTGACCTCCTGGGCTCAGGTGATCCTCCTGCCTCAGCCTCCCAAGTAGCTGGGACTACAGGTCCATGCCACCATACTCGCCTAATTTTTTTTTGTATAAAGGAAGTCTCACTATTTCGCTTAGGCTGGTCTCGAACTCCTGGACTCAAGCAATCCTCCTACCTCGGACTTCCAAAGTGTTGGGATTACAGGTACAAGGCACTATGCCCAGCCTTTTATTTTTGATTTTTTTTTTTTTTTTGAGTTGGAGTCTCACTCTGTCATCCAGACTGCAGTGCAGTGGCCGCTCCCGGCCACCGCAGCCTCGACCTGCTGGGCTCCAGTGATCCTTCCGCCTCAGCCTTCCACATAAATAGTTTTTAACTTAGTCTTTATTTTTTTAACTGGATCACTGAGTTCAGGGCAGAGCCCATTAAGGAACAGGGCTAAGAAAGCATGTGTAGTTTGGGGGCCTAATAATTGAATTATGTGAAAAGCAGGCGTAGTTGGAAGGCAGAGCATCTAGATATTTAAGAATTAAGGATTTAGGCTGGGGTGTGGTGGCTCAGCCTGTAATCCCAGCACTTTGGGAGGCTGAGGCGAGTGGATTGCCTGAGTCCACAGGCTCGACACCAGCCCAAGCAAATTGGTGAGCCATCCTCTCTACAACAGATAAAAAATTGGCCAGTAGTGCTCGCCTGTAGTTCCAGCTACTTAGAAGGCTGAAGCAAAAGGATTACCAGGGCCCAGTAAGTCGACGCTGGAGTGGCCATGAGTGTGCTACGGCACTCCAGCCTGGGCAACAGAGTGAGACGCCAACTCAAAAAACAACAAAAAACAAACAAACAAAAAAAGAATTGAGAATTTCACTTTTACACTGAATCCTGGGTCCCCTAAAAGAGGGAAAGGCCACGAGACCATTTCATACCACATTTTGCAGTGTGCTGTGTTACAAAGATGTTTTTTCTAAGTGTTTAAGCTGTGCCCTTTTAATTTAAACATGCAAAGAAATGAGTAGCCCCTTGTAGTAATCACCATTCATGGATACAGGTGTCAGTCACTTTTTTTTTTTTTTTGAGTTGGAGTCTCATTCTGTCACCCAGACTGGAGTGCAATGGCTGCTCCCGGTCACCGCAGTCTCGACCTGCTGGGCTCCGGTGATCCTTCTGCCTCGGCCTTCCAAGTAGCTGGAACTACAGGTGCGCACTACCACTCCCAGCTCATTTTGATTTATTGTAGAGATGAGGGCTCGCCAAGTTGCCCAGGCGGGTCTCAAACCCACGGGCTCAGGCAATCCACTCACCTCAGCCTCCCAAAGGCGCGGGATTACAGGCTGAGCCATCGAGCCCGGCTGTCAGTAACTTCTAAAGTCGTACACCAGTGACCTAGTAGCTGTCACATGCACAAAGGTTAAGTTCTCTCTCATAGTGTAAAGTTATTTCTGATACTTCCAAATGCCAAAGAGATAGGTAGTGTAATATAAAGGAGAGCAGAGCTTTAATCCTGAGAGGAACCTGTTTATGACTCTTGAAACTCCACAAGGAAAACAGAAGACCCCAAGAACAGGGTGCGTGGTGACTTGTTCTGTGTTCCTTAAGAGGTCTGAAGCCAGCCGGGCTTGGTGGTTCAGCCTGTAATCCCTCGCTTGGGGAGGCTGAGGTGAGTGAATTGCCTGAGCCCGCAGGTTCGAGACCCACCTGGGCAACTTGGCGAGACCTCATCTCTACAATAAATCAAAAATTAGCTGGACGTGGTAGCGCGCGCCTGTAGTTCCAGTACTTGGAAGGCTGAGGCAGAAGGATCACCAGAGCCCAGCAGGTCGAGTCTGTGGTGGCCGGGAGCAGCCACTGCACTCCAGTCTGGGTGACAGAGTGAGACTCCAACTCAAAAAAAGAAAAAGAGGTCTGAAGTCCCCTATAGATCCTTTTATGTGACACTGAAGATGGCAAAGAGGAAGAAGGTGTAGGGAGAAGTAGAAGTAAGTGAAAGAACAATGCTTTTTGTTGTTGGTCTTAGAGAGAGACAGGGTCTCACTCTGTCACGTAGGCTGGAGGGCAGGGGTGTGATGATAGCTCACGGTAGAATCCAACTTCAGGGCTCAAGTGATCCACCTCAGCTTCCAGAGTAGCTGGAACTGTAGGCACAAACCACTCTGCCCAGCATGGAGAATAATTCTTAAGAAAGGAAGCAAACAGAGGGACAAGGCACTTAATTTTTTTTAAAGCGGAGCTTTAGTCTACTGAAAAAAATTACCACAGATAAAATTCAAAAACAGAAAAAGCAGAAAGGCATTTTAAAAATACATATACACACACACACACACACACACACACACACACACACACGCGCACACACACACACACACGCATACATATATACCTTGAATATCGCTTTTTTTTTTTTTAAGATACAGGGTCTTGATCTGTTGCCCAGGGTACAGTGGCAGAATCATAGCTCACTGTAGCCTTGAACCCCTAGGCTAAAGTGATCCTCCTACCTCAGTCTCCTGAGTAGCTAGGACAGTAGGCATGGACCTGGCTAATTTTTAAACACTTGTTTAGAGATATGGTATCAAGATGTTGCTGAGACTCGTCTCAAACTCCTGGCCTCAAGAAATCCTCCCTCAGCCTCGAATATCAGCTTTTAATTAAGCTTACTTCTAACCGTAGAGCTCTTTTTAAAAAAGTTATTTTGATTCTCTTATTATTAGAATTTAGCGAAGACAATCAGCTGATATTTCTGGGGTTTGAATCCTTTTCTTTCAAAGGAATCTTCAGAAGTGCCTCACAGAACCCAAAACAGCTTAAAGAAAGGAATGTCTCACTAGCTGCAAATGGGGTACAACCCACATTTTTCTGTTCTCTGAGGTCTCAACTTCTCAGTGACTGTCTACACACAAAGGCCCAAACGGCTCATATGCACCCCTGCCCAACAGACGGAAGAAGACAGGGAATCAAAAACTGCCCACAGAGGCAAAAGAATCAACAACGAGTAGGTAGTCCAAAAAGTCAAAAGGCACACAAATATCCAGTCAGGAGGAACTGATTCCCCGACTGGGAACTGAACCCAAGCTGCAAGGAAGGTGCACAAGTGTAACTCCCAGGCTACAAGGTGGAGCTTCCTTCACAGTTAAAACCGCAGGGAATCCAACGCAGGCTGTTTGGGCCTTTTGGGTCTTTGTGTGTAAACAGTCACTGAGAAGCTGAGATCTCAGAAAACAGAGAAATGTGGGTTGTACCCTAACTTTGTTTTAGGTCAGATTTTTGCTGTTTAATTTTGTCAAGAGAATTTCTAAAGCTAGCTATGACACTATTCTGTGTGTGTTTTTGTTTGTTTATTTATTTGAGTAGGAGTCTCACTTTGTTGCCGAGGCTGGAGTGCAGTGGCACACTTACAGCCACCGCAGCCTCGACCTGCTGGGCTCAGGTGATCCTTCTGCCTCAGCCTTCCAAGTAGCTGGAACCATAGGCATGCATCACCACGCCTGGATAATTTTTGATTTATCGTAGAGACAGGGTCTCACCAAGTTGCCCAGACTAGTCTCTAACCCGTGGGCTCAGGTAATCCTCTTGCCTCCACCTCCCAAAGTGCTGGGATTACAGGTTTGAGCCACTGCGCCCGATGTGTTGTGTTTTTAAATTAAAAAAAATTTTTTTTCTAGCCTGGACACATAGTAAGACCCTATCTCTACAAAAGAGAGAGAGAGAGTAAGAAATATAAAGCAATTGTTTAGAATAAGAGATCTCTCTAATTCCTTTTTAAATATAGGAGTCTTACTAATTTAAAGGATCCATCTTTTAGCCACTGATTAATTTCTAATGGTGTACTTTTTCAAATAGTGACTCAATAAAATAGCTTCTTCATGGAAAGAGATCCCACCCCTAAAAAGTTACTCTCAGAAATAGGCTAAGATGCACCAACTCTCCTGAGAGCTTGACACATTCAGACCAAAAAGTCTCAGGTCCCCTTTCATTTTCAGACTGGCCACCTAACATGACCCAAAAATCACACCCTCCAGATGGTGGAGACCAACAGAGAATGCTCTCACTTGGTCACAAGTCAAGCTCTCAGGACATAAAACAAGAAGAGAGGAAACTTATCCAGCACGCTTCTTTACGACAAAACAACATGGACAGACAAGGATAAAGGAAAGACTATTTCTGAGAGAAAAGCGATCAAACAATATGAACATTTATACCATATAGTACAAAAATTGTACCAGAGCCTGCCCAAGACTAGTCACAAATCCTCTTCTCTCATCAATTAAAACTTCACAGAGGAAAACAAGACATGATTTTTACTCAACCAAATTCCACACAGAGAAAGAGGCCAGGAGCCCTACTGGTAAGAAATTCCTACCCTTTTAGCTGGCTTGTCAGGTTCTGGGTTCCCTTCACCTACAGCTTCCAGAAGAGCAGAGTGGTTTTGGTGATCCTGTTTACAGCACTAAACCCTCAGGCCCAAGGCAAATTTTCCCTTTGCCCTCTGAAGTTTCACTGAAAAATCAACTCACAAAAGCTAGATTAATAGGACATATACATTTTACCAATGTGTACATGGGGAGACCCACAGAGTGAAATCCACCCCCTAATGGTGTGGTCAATGAAGAAGTCACCGCAGTCACGTCTACCTGATTGCAACATCTCCAAGAGAAAAGATTAAAGCCAGGACTCGGGGGGGGCTACGGGGACACACTCACCTAGAGTGTAGACCACCGGTGCCACACTCACCTAGAGTGTAGGCCCGCTCTCTGTCTGTGAGGATTGAACCTTTCTTTTTTTGAGTTGGAGTCTCACTCTGTCGCCCAGACTGGAGTGCAGTGGCCGCTCCCGGCCACCTCAGCCTCGACCTGCTGGGCTCCGGCGATCCTTCCGCCTTAGACTTCCAAGTAGCCGGAATTACAGGCATGCGCTACGACGCCCAGCTGATTTTTCGATTTATTGTAGAGATGAGGTCTCGCTGCCCAGGCGGGTCTCGAACCCACGGGCTCAGGCAGTCCACTCACCTCAGCCTCCCAAAGGCATGGGATTACAGGCTGAGCCACCGAGCCCGGCTATTTATTTATTTATTGAGTCAGAGTCTTGCTCTGTCACCCAGGCTGGAGTGCAGCAGTAGGATCATGGCTCACTGCAGCCTCGACCTCCTAGGCTCAGACCATCCTTCCACCTCAGCCTCCCTAGTAGCTTGGATTACAGGTGCATGCGACCAAGATACACACACAGGCACAGAAACACACAGACATCGATATCTAATTATATATCTATCTGTGTATGTAGAGAGATTATGTTGATATGTCCAATTTCAGTCCAATACCACAGAGTTCATAATTAGTTCTAGCCTTTCCCCTTTTCTTATCTGTAACTCCTTTCTTAAATACATTTTAAAGGATTTTGATAGACATTTCAAATTGTTTTTTGAAAGGTTGTGCATTCCCCACAAGCACTGTATAAAAGTGTCCATCTTCTCAAATCCTCACCAAAGATTGATTATATCTCTTTATAAAAACTTCCCAATTATATGAATAATAAGACTTCTCTTTACTGTTTTGTTTTATTTTCTTTTTGAGTCAGAGTCTCACACTGTTGCTCAGGCTGGAGTGCAGTGGCACACTCACAGCCAACCCAACGTCGACCTGCTGGGCTCAGGTGCTCCTTCCGCCTCAGCCTTCCAAGTAGCTGGAACTACAGGCATGTACCATCATGCCCAGCTAATTTTTTGATATATTGTAGAGACGAGGTCTCACCAAGTTGTCCAGTCTGGTCTCGAACCCCTAGGCTCAGGCAATCCTCTTGCCTCGACCTTCCAAAGTGCTGGGACTACAGGCTTGAGCCACCGCACCAGGCCACTTTACTGTTTTTAATTAAATTTATTTTGCTACAAATAAAGCTGTACTTCTCCCCTACTCTGATATTATTAGTAATTTATATTTCTTCTTTTGAGACTAAGTAAAAAATGTGTTTGGCCCAATAAACTTTTAGTACATTTCAGTGACGAGATAATCCTAAGAAATCTGAGAATTGAGAAGGGATCTTGTAGAAGTGTATACATTATGGGCCAAAAGATAAGCTTACATTCTTTAAATGTTTAGGAAAACACAACAGAAGCCTCCATTAGAAGATCATGATTATCTTTCATGTGTAATCATGTGTTGTGAATTCCTAAAGTGCATATGGTAACATGGCTCTGGGGATTTAGGCTACTGGGAGCAAATACAGTGTTATACAGGTAGCTTGTTCACAGTGGTTTTGTGAAGGGGTATAAGAGAAAAAGAATGGAATAGAAGAATCCAGCATGCGCTGAGGAAGAGCAGTGGACATGAGATAACCCTGTAACAGAAAACCTCTGATAGCTGCAGCTATTCTGGTGACCCAGCTGGCATGCCAGTTAAATCAAGTGCATGTATAACCTATGACCCAGCAATTCCGCTCCTGTTTATACCCTTCTAAGGGATTTTCTCACAGGTCCCTATGAGGACATTTTGGAAGATCTTCATTAAGATGGGTGAGTGATGTCATTGTTGTTGTTTGTGGTGAAAAAGAATTGGAGACAATCCAGAATTGGAGAAAATATGTAATAAGTGGCAGATAAACCACCATGGAGCACTATACAGCAGTTAGAAACAACCAATTAGATATACACAGAGCAGCTTGAATTAATATTAAAAACATGGTGTCAAGTTAAAAAAGAAGTAAGAGGAATAAAATGATGCCATTTACATAAATTAAGAAACACAAAATAATCATGTTTTTCAAAAATTTAAAAAATTTGTATTAAATGCATTAAAAAGGTTTCCTAAAGAAGAAAGGGCAAAGGAATTGTTGAAAGTAGATAAAACTGAAAATGCAGGTCAATTCTAAAAAACAACAGAGTCTTAGTGTGGATGAATGATAGTAATGCATCAGGACCTAGGAAGTCAGCACAACTCTCTGAATTCAAGGTGATAAAAAGAAATGGGGGTTTGAGACCAGCCTGGGCATCTTGGCAAGACCTCGTAAAAAAAAAAAAAAATGAAGGGAGAAAGAAAGCAAGAAGCAAACCCTGACCATAGCTGAACCTGTGCTTTCTTTTATCATAGGAATTTTGTACAGCTGTTCCATTTGCTAGAAATTCTAATCATCACCAAACACACATACACACACACACACACACACACACACACCATTAACTCCTATTTTTTTTAGATCTCATTCTGTCATCATTTCTTTAGGAAAAGTCTGCTGTGACTTCCTGACCAGGCCATTTCCCCTGAATATTATGTCCTAGCACTTCATGCTCTTTCTTTTTTGGGCATTAATTTAAACTAAAATATTTTAATTTTACATCTGTCTGTGTAGTTCTTCGATGAATATCTGCTTCCCACTAATGGACACAAGCTCCACAAGGACAGGAACTGTATGTTTCTTTTTCTTAGTCCCTGACACAGTGACTGGTATATAGTTAGTGATCAACTCATAATTGTGAATAAGTGAACTAATAAAAGGGTAAATGAATGAACTGAGAAAAGTAAAGACAGGAAAGAAGATTCAAAAATGAAGGACTATGCAAACAGCTTCACAGAAAGCCACAAAATTATTAGCCAGAAAGAAGAGAGGAATGATTTTCAAGTTTACCACACCTTTTGTATACCAGACTGCACGTACATTATCTCACCCACAGGTAGACATTGTTGCCCCTATCTTTAAGATGGGTAAAAGCTAAGTCTTTCTGACCTCAGTGTCCATGCTTTTTTCCATAAACCATTTAGAATGCAGAGAGAAGTAGGAAAGGGCAAACATTCACCAAGAATGCTGACTAGGAGGGAAAGGAAAGAAGAGAGAAGGAAAACAAGTTTAGCAGATGCAACCGGATATTGGCTAAACTAGAAAGGGAAGTGCTACCAAAACAGTACTTTTGACCTAAAGCCAAGTAAATCTACAAGAAACAGCTCACCTTTGTGACAGAGATTAAAAACATACTGTCATTGTGAAATATGAAATCTAAACGCATGGGTCTCACACGTAAGAGTCCTTAGGGACAAATAAGGCTGATGGATACTGATGGATATTAGATAACAGGAAGTAGTGGGCCCTGTGGGGAACTAAAGAGTGCATACTGAGTGGATGCCCAACCTGAAGTCATTCAAAAATTAATTTAAAAATCAAAGCCGGGCTCGGTGGCTCAGCCTGTAATTCCGCACCTTTGGGAGGCTGAGGTGAGCGGATCGCCTGAGCCTGCGGGTTTGAGACCCGCCTGGGC